>NW_026895267.1:55000-150504 GCF_033153095.1 Gastrolobium bilobum | reverse complement strand
GCAGCTGGGCTTCTTTGATTCTGGTCATCAGTTCATTCTCAATGCTCGTGATTTCAAAGCCACAAATTTTACATGGAAAGATTTTAGATAATTGAATATCTGAACCTCTCAATCACATCATAATCTTTGATCATCATGCTTGATATACTCACGGATTTTCGGCTCAGTGCATCCGCTACAACATTAGCCTTACCAGGATGATATTTTAATTCAAAATCATAGTCCTTTAGGAACTCGGTCCACCGTCGTTGTCTCATATTCAGCTCCTTCTGATCAAACAAGTATTTCAAACTCTTGTGATCGCTGAATATTGCAAATTGCATTGGCAACACCATGGCTGAAAATTCTTTAATGAATCTCCGGTAATAACCAGCCAAACCCAGAAAACTTCTTATTTCTGTTACTGTCTTGGGTCTCTCCCAATCAACAACTGCCTCTATCTTGCTAGGATCAACCGCTACTCCCTCAGCAGAGATAACGTGACCCAGAAATTGCACTTGAGAAAGCCAAAACTCACATTTAGAAGGCTTTGCATATAACTGTTTCTCTCTGAGAATTTGCAACACAGTTCTCAAGTGACCTTCATGCTCTTCCTTACTCTTGGAATATATCAGGATATCATCAATAAACACAATCACGAATTGATCCAGAAACGGCTTAAATATGCGATTCATGTAATCCATAAACACCGCAGGAGCATTAGTGAGTCCAAATGGAATTACTTGATACTCATAATGTCCATATCTAGATCGGAAGGCAGTCTTCGGAATATCTTCCTGCCTAATTCGGATTTGATGATAACCCGACCTCAAATCAATCTTTGAGAAGACACAAGCACCCCTCAACTGATCAAGCAAATCATCTATGCGAGGGAGAGGATACTTGTTCTTAATGGTAACCTTATTCAACTGACGGTAATCAGTGCACAATCTCATGCTACCGTCCTTCTTCTTAACAAATATGACTGGTGCTCCCCACGGGGACACACTTGGCCGGATAAACTGCTTAGCCGAAAGCTCTTCAATATGCTTCTTTAACTCGGCTAATTCCGGTGGTGACATCCTATACGGAGCCAGAGAGATAGGCCCCACACCAGGCAACAGATCAATCGTGAACTCAATCTCTCTATGAGGCGGAAGTTGTGGAATTTCATCTGGAAACACATCCACAAACTCCCTCACCACGGAAATAGTGCCAATCTCCTCATGACTTCCGCCTACTAAACCCCCCACAAAGACATATCCCAATGCCCCGGCCCTCAAAGCCTTTCTAACCTGCAACACAGATAGATATGGGGAAGAACTAGTAGCAGAATCATCCGCATCAAGCACAATCCTTTTACCGCAGCAGTCTATCATAGCACAGTTCTTTGACAACCAGTCCATACCCAAGATAACTTGAAGGCTGATCATAGGTAAACAAATAAAATCCAGCACGTAATCTCGGCCTTCATATTTGAACTCAACATCTTTACACAACACGGATGTATAACACTCCTCTCCAGTAGCAGTAACCACTTTCATTGGAGGGCGAATGCCATACATTTGCAAATTTAGCCCAACGGCCATAAAATCAGACATACAGGAGTGTGTAGCTCCTGAATCAAACAACACTTCAACATCCATATTATCAATGTAAATTGTACCTTTCACTAGATTCGGAGCCTTCTCCGATTGCTGACGGTCCATGGTATATACTCTACCAACCGTCTGAGACTCTAGCATAGGTTGAACAACAGAGACCGGAACAGCAGTAGCTTGAACTGCCATAGTCCTTGCTTCATTCTGAGGACACTGCCTGGAGTAGTGACCGGATCTTCCACATTTAAAGCAAATCACCTCACCAGTAGCACATGGACCTCTATGCTCTTTGCCACATCCCTTGCACTTGGGAGGAGGTCCTCTATCAACAAACTTCTTCTGAGTACCGGGTTTCTTGAACAAGTCAAAGGGCTTATTCGCATTCAGCTTCTTGCCTTGCACCTTCCTGTTCTTCCAATAACCTGAGCCCGTTGCTTTATTAGAACTAGGTGCCTGGGCCTCAGAAGACTTCTTGGTTTGGGACACCTTATACACTTCCTCCACCTTTCTACACTGGTTTACAAACCGACTGAACTCTCGGATGTCACAATTTGACATCTTCCGAGACATCTTCTCATTAAGACCCCATTGAAACTTGGAGGTCATTTCAGCCGGGGTGGGTAGGGCTCGCCCATAGTTGGCGTATTTCACCAACTCATTGAATTTTGAGAAGTATTGGTCAATAGACATCGACCCTTGTTTGAGATCGTTATACTCATTCTGCTTTTGTTCCCTAGCCTCTCTAGGGAAGTAGTTATCCAAGAACGATGTCTCGAATAACCGCCATGTGATCTCCCGACCTTCAGCTTCTAATGGCTGCACGGTATTTGTCCACCAATCTTCTGCTTCCTCTTCCAGCATATAAACAGAGTAAGCCAACTTCATTGCGTCAGGGCACCTCATCACCCTGAATATCTTCTCCATCGCTTGGAGCCATTTTGCAGCCGCCATTGGCTCATAACCTCCCTTAAAAGAAGGGGGTTTATGTTTTCGGAAAGCCATCAATCTCCTTTCCTCCATTTCATGATCGCCGACATTTTCAACTTGAGGTTGACGAACCTCGGTGTGATGACTCAGACTTCCGGAGTGGTGACTACCCTCACCCTCATTGTTACCCACTCCACCCTCTTCCTGTGAAGGAGGTGGAGAAGGCGTAGCAGCGTGAGGAGGAGGAGTGGGTTGCCGGTTCACGGGCCTAGGACCCCTCAACGTCCTCAACTCGGTCATCATTGCGGCCATAGCAGTCCGCGAGTCTTCATTTGTTTTCATCAGATTTTCATTGGCTTGCCTGCTAGCAGCCAACTCCCTCTGAACGGCTGCAAGAGCTTCAGCTACGGGATCAGGCTGTACGCCCGTTGCCCCACGGCCACTTCTAGGCCTCACAAGAGCAGCCAAAACAGGTTCTGGCTGAGTATTGGTGTTTGATGGTCCGGGGTTGTTTCGGTTCCTCGTCATGTCACTACACATGTTACACAAAGAAGTGAGTTGATCAGGCCCACACTTAGTGATCACAAATGCAATAATCATACAGAGTACTAAAACAACTATAAAGCATCAAACACTAAGCGTACTCAACAATAGCTAACAGTTATTCCCAACGAAACTGCTCTGATACCATAAAATGTAACACCCCGTTCTAGAACCGGTTTGTTAACATCGCATTATGATATTAAGCGCAGTTACAATCACCTGGGTTCAATTAAAATCCGGGTAAATTTTTCATTTTAAAACGTACCGAACTTATAATACCCAATTTCGTGATCATAACCATATTACCTTGCGGAAACAGATAAATTAAGCTTAACATCATGTTCATTTCCCATTTTTAAACCATTAATTTACTTCTTGTTTAGTTCAATACTTCTACTATATTGTAGGTTTCTTCATTAGCTACCCGTGGTTTCAAACCGTGCTCAAATCGGAGCACTGTAGCCCAAGTTAGGACCATTTGAAGCAACACAAGAGAGTGTTGGTCACAGGCCCAGCGCGCTTCAGCGCGCTACCGGGCGCTCAAGCGCGCGCTATCGGGCGCTAAAGCCTCCATCTGGGCGCTTAAGCGCACGGAGGCAGTAAGCATCAGGCATTTCCAGTGTGGGTGGGCGCTTAAGCGCGCAACAGGGCGCTCAGGCGCGCTAGCCTGGGCGCTCAAGCTCCCACGGGGACGTTTTAGCGCGCAGAGACAGAAGCATCTCCTCCTTCAGTGGCGAAGGGCGCTTAAGCGCGGACCAGGGCGCTCAAGCGCGCAACCCTGGGCGCTTAAGCCCCACCCTGGGCGCTAAAACACGAGGGGGCAGTAAGCCACCCAACTTTCTGCAGCAAGGGGCGCTTAAGCGCACGCCAGGGCGCTCCAGCGCGCAATCCTGGGCGCTTAAGCCCCCACTTGGGCGCTCCAGCGCGAGGAGGCAGAATGCATTGGCACTCGCAGGGGCAGCAGGGCGCTTGGGCGCGCTCCTGGGCGCTTAAGCGCGCTGCCAGGGGATTCCAATTCCCACATTTCTCAAGTCCAAGCCTAGGGGAAAATGCATCCCCATTACAAACCCCAAATGTCCATGCCCCAAAACTAAATCCTAGCACTCATCCGACCTCTCCTCATGAGATTTAGCTAGAATTTGGGCAGCATGACCTTTGTTTTCTCATCGTTTACCAGTTTAAACGAAGAGGGTACCTAATTGATTTTCAGCCCAACCAATTCAACAACTCAATACATAACAAGCATGCATATATTGAATTCCAAGTAGACATCATTTACATTACATATCCTTTACAAATCATAGAACTTAGCTTACAAAACACTATGATCATTCCCTTGGCTCCCATCAACAAAAGGTGTAACCAAAGGCATGAGCATAGGCTAAGTTCTTCCAATGAATCAAGATATACAAATGATCATGGGCTTTCAAAATAAAATCCTATACATGTCAACTACAAAAGGCATGCATAAACTCAAAGAAGGGCCATATTTCATGCATAATCTAGATAGGGCCACTTGCCACCAGAGGCTCCTGCAGCATCCTTACCTGAAAGGGGGTCCCCACAACACGGGGTGAGATATACGAATATATCCAGTAAACCAGGGGTCCTTGGAGCATCTCTCCACCCCACAGTTCCATATCAGTGTAATAGCAATAACAATAATAATGCAGTAAATACATATCTATGCAAAGTGCAATACATCTCCAGGAGAAATCCCTCGAGCTCTCAAGCTGTCCTAAGGAAACTCAGATGCAAATAGTCCTACTGGCCAGCTAACTACCATGTATGATTTACGCATCGTCATGCAACATACCCACATAGGGAAACACCATCCTATGCCACACCAAATGCATACACATACGTATAACAAAGCATTACACTATTTTATTGCATTTATATACACAATCACAACCTCCACCCTTTCAGGGCTTGGTAGAACAGTCAAGGGAATTACACCCAAGGTCCGAAGGCTTACCTCAATGCTTCAGTCAACCTTTGTTCTTCACCAACAGTTTCAGCAATCAACTTTTACAAACATACACCTACACATGGTGTAATGCAATCAACACATATTGCATCCAATAACATCTCATAGCTATCAACCAAGCTATACAATTCATACAAAACATAAGCATGAACTCACCTATCCAATGGAGCTAATCAAGCTCCATAGCTTGCTCCAATGGTTGATCACTCACGGTTGGTCCAAATGTCTCAATCCTAGACATCACAAGGACACAATCAATCATTCATCTCACTAATTGTTCAACATGCTAGAATACCAACCAATCCAAGTATGAATTTTCCAATGTTATGAACAATTACCAAATGACTATCTAGGCTCATTTCCACCGATTAAATGACATTCCTAGCATTTTCCATAACATGCTCTAAGCTCCATTCTTCCTAGAACATAGCTAATCCAACTACATTTCATAAAAATCCCAATTTACTATTCACAAACCCTAACTCATGCAAATTTCAAGGAATCATGAGGTTCAAGGGTTAGAATCTTACCACCAATGGTCACACAACCAAGGATTGATGGCTCCCCAAGCTTCAATGGAGGTAGAAACTCTCAAAACCCCAATTTTCACCAAAGGGCCGAATTTTTGAGAGGTAATATCTCTCTCCACAATGCTCCCCACTCAAAACAAAGCTAGGATTATGAAAGAGGGCGAGATTCTAAGCGATTTAGGCTTTTGAATCATCCAAAACCATCAAGGTTTCCTCCTTCCTCTCTCTCTTCTTCTCTCTCCCTTCTTCTCCTTTCTCCTTCTTTGCCTCTGTTCCTCGACGGGTTTCTGGGGGGGAGACGGGTTCTTTTTGCCTTTTATCACTTAACATAAGTTAAGTGGTAACATGTGGGTATTAGTTCGTCTATTTATTTAACTCCAATAATTACCAAACTTTACCCAAAAGTCTGGAATATTATTCTAGGAATATTACTATTTTTATTTTTATATTTTGGGTACTTTTGACAGTACCCATTTATACCCCTTAATTTTCACTGAGTACACTTTTTAACTCCAAAGTGACTCAGATTCATTTTATTAAGCCTCATATTTAATTTCACCCAGTAAAACATGTTTAATTAATTAATTACACTTGATTTCCTAATTAATTAATATGGGCTATTATACCATGCGCCCTCTCCCTCTTAGGTGGGCTTCCAAACTTCATCTTGGGCTAACAACCATTATTAGGCCCAATAACTTTAATGTTATATCATCATGACATTAAGGTGTTAGTGTGTGACCCATTAGGTCCAACATAGCCACTGACATAAATGGGCTCGGGCCCAACAAGTCCACAAGCCATTTAATAACAACACAGAGCACTAGCAATGCTTTGTTGCCCCAAAGCTAGTTAGATTAATGACTTGATCATCCTATTATACATATTTGGTTGCCGTATGTATTTCTTTTCGTCTCGGTTACCTTCCCATAAAACCTAGGGTAAGGAAGCGTATTAACTCTTGCGATTTAGGGTAAGCTTTATTCGAAATAGGAAATCTTCAATTTACTGACTCTAAAGGCAGATCATCTCATGATCTCTTTTACTATGCATAGATTCCCGAGTCCCTGTAAATGTCATCCCGATTTCTCCGATTTACAGATATCCTAATCTCTCACAGAGATTTGATGAATTCCTTCAGCTTATCACCCTAGCCCTGTGCTCTTTCAGGACAAGCCCAACAGTATACCTATGAGTCTCCATGTTTCAGGCAGACGAGGTATACAGTCAAAGCATGCCTTCTAGAACACAGTCTAGGTAATAACTTCTGGTCTAAGGAAAGACATACCCAAATATAAAGAGACTACTCTAATGATACTCTCTGTGAGATTTCCTCATAGAGTCTCTTTTGTGGGTCTGTTTAGTGCGAGTTATACCTTTATAGATCCACCCACGACTTTAGCTAAGACATCTCCATATCTGTAGCTCATGAGGTCTTTACCTTGCATCTGAATACAAGTAGATAAGTCGTGCTAGTCTTACCCGAGATCACTGATCCTCATTCTCAATGTCTCTAGACTAGGAACATAAAATTAGGAATAAATATCCAGTATCCTTGAATCCTCATGATCGTGATCTCATCACAGATACTCAAGAGATACCTATTTTATTCCAAGGGGTTTATCCAGTTACTCATATAAAATATTAACAGTAATATTGAGACAAAATATGAAACATGATAAATAGTACTTTTATTTATTTGCGACAATACAAAGGTCCACATATGTCTTAATCTAATTAAAAGATTGTCTCTAGGACATCCATATACTAACATTTTCAGCGTTCTTTATCCTCACTCGCACACTTCCTGGGAAAACATTCCAGGAGGTCACCCATCTCATAATTGCTCCAAGTCAAGCATGCTTAACTATAGAGTTCTTCCGTTATGGGCTACCGAAAAATATATGCATCTTGTTAGTATAGGTAGTACCAATTAATTCTTATAAGCTATTCCCTATTGTACCGTCTCATACCAGCACAGTCTCTGGAATCCTTCTCTTTCGGGTATTGATTCGATTCATTCATGTACCCCCAACTGCAAGATTTGGCATGAACCGCTCATTGTCTGTGCCCTTTTGCACTGACGATCACTCACTGCCCTTGCCAGCACTTGGGACGCTACAAGAATATATGGTTACAAGTTCCTAATTTTATGGCAGAATCTTTCTCCAAGCGTGGCAGATTTTGAACAACACTGGCAGACATAATTTATTATATACAAGTGTAACTCATAATTTTTAGGTCTAAATTAGTTTACAATAGCTACTTTTTATGCCAAGATTAGTCCATATTTATTTCTTTTAAATATTGCAGATTTAAAGTTGACTGCGGTCCCTTATTTGATATATACTTATGGTTTGGTTTGCGTCAAAATTGACATAGAAACTGCCATACAAGTTCCTTTTAGAATGGCAAATACATAACATACTTGTATGTCTCAACTATTTTCATGACATGCATCAAGAAACAAATATGTTCGATCCAAGAGAGATCGTTGTTAATGTTGGATCTGGTGACACGCGATATGTAGGAGGGAGATGACCGTAGGTGGTTGCAGATCAAGAACTTGTAATAAGTTTTGTGGCAGAATATATGATGATAAGTTCCTAATTTTATGGCAGGATCTTTCCCCGAACATGGCAAATTTTGAATAACGACAAACATAATTTATTATATGTAAGTGTAACTCCTAATTTTTAGGTCTAGTTTAGTGTACAATGCCTATTTTTATGCTAATATTAGTGCATAATTCTTTCCTTATATATATATTTCCATCTTGTAATCAAAAATATATAGGAGTAACAATATATAGATTCAATAATTCTGACATTGTACCAAAGAGATTCCATTTTAGGACATTGTTGTCATTTGAATTTTTTCTTGCTTAGCTGGCCACTAATTACCCTACTAGCCTTCTTTTCCACCCATCTTTGTTGTTGAATCTCAGCTTCTTCCTTAAAGTACTCTACAACTTATCTTTCCCTCTTGCACCATTCAACCTTCATTGCTTAACTTTTCCAATTAGAGTTCAAATAAAAAGGTATCCAACATAGTCCAATTAACATAAGACATAATAAACCCACAATCTAGTGAATTGTAAAATATTAATTCTGCATACAGGTTGACCAAAAAAAAGAAGAAGCTAAAATGGTCCCAACTTGTTTGTACGGTTCTGAAAAGAAAGTGGAAGCTTAGCTACCTAACAAGTGTTCGCCTTAAACTTGAAGATCCAAAATTTGTAGCCTAGGATGAATTGATCAAAGTGGAGATCATGAACTTTCATGCATCATGTTGAACAAATTAATACTAACAAAACTACCTCTCTACATGAAATTTTAATTATCATAAACGTCAAGTACTTATCAAGCGTAACATACAAAAAGACAGTCAGATTGTTAATTTACAAGTGACAAGTTTTGAGTAAGAAAGCTACAAGCGAAGATTAAAGATTCAAAGATTGAAGCTAAGTCTACAATTCTCATCAAAATAAATTTAGGACTTAGACTTAAATAAAAGGAAACAAAATGAGATTGCATTGCATGAGCTATAGATTGATTGGAGGGAAGATAAGCCCTATTTTATCACTCCTTATCTTAAAAGGGGATTCATCTAGGGAATATGTGGAGGATTTTTCCTTTACTTATCCTTCTTCCTTATGACTAATAGTCCTATTCTTGAAAGTTCTTTTAAAACATCCAATTTTGATTCAATATCTGAACATGTATTTGAAACATTCCCACATATAAAAAATTCTAAAAAATCCCCAAATATAATATATTCTACTCTTGAGAATGGGTGGTTTGATAAATACTAGGTGTTCACAAAGAGGATGATGGATGTTTCCAAAACATTTCAAATCCACGAGTCCAACCTAAAGCCTTCAAATTTGGTAATACTGTCTAATCATTCTTTGCAAAAAGAAACTTAAAGTTATATGGTTTGTGAACACCATAATATGCCCACAGCTCTTAGAAAAGGAACTAGAGAATGAACAACACCCCTAACATCCTCTTGCACATTTCCTTTCACTTCAAGAATTCTCACCATCTGATAAGACTTTTCTTATAAGTCAAAACACCATCGCAATCCTTATTAACATTTGAGGCTTTGAGTAATGAAAAATGAAAATATGCCATGAATGTGGATATGGAGGCATTGAAAAAGAACAAAACCTGCGAGTTTTTACAATAACGAGCAAGAAAAAAAATAATAGGCTGCAAATGGGTGTATACCGTGAAGTGTAAAGTAGATGAATCAATTAAAAGGTGCAAGGCAAGATTGGTGGCAAATGATATACCCTAACTTGTGGGATTGGCTACCAAGATATGTTTGCACTAGTAGAAATGTCATAATTTTGTTAGAATTAGTTGCTAACCACAATTGCAATTTTTCAATTTGATGTCAAGAATGCTTTCTTACATGGATATCATGAGGAAGAAATTTATATGGAGATTCCTTTCGTTTATGAATGAAACTTTCATGCTAACATGGTGTGTGGATTGAATAAAGGTTTGTATAACCTCAAACAATCATGACGCGCTTGGTTTGGAAGAGTTATGTTAACTAGAGGATATAAGCAAAGGTAAAGGAACCACACAATGTTTTTTTTTTAAAAAAATTCAAGGGGAGTTACACCATTTTTGGTGTGTTTTGATGTCATAATAGTGAACGAAACTGATGTTAAGGAAGAACAAGTTTTAAGTCAATATAAGCTAAGTAATTGAGAGCAAAGCTCAATGGAGGTTGATGTATACTTTGGGAATTGAAGTTCCTCATTCTAGATATGAAATTTTCATCTCTTATAATAAATATGTAATGGATCTTCTTAAGGAAACCTGTAAATAAAACACACAAACCAGTTAGCTCCTTTTAGATCGAAACTCGAGATTTGGACCAATAGATGAACAGTGAAATATATCAATGGCTTGTGAGTAAACTTATCTGTTCATCAAACAAAAGATTGGACACAACTTACGTAGTAAGTGTGATCAGTCAAATCAGGAACAACCCGAAAGAACTTTGCTTGGAAGTAGCTCATCGAATACTACAATATCTCCGGGGGACATTTGGAAAAGGAATTTTATTTAAAAGAAATAGAAGAGTAGTGTTTATGGCATACGCTTGGTGCAGACTATGCTAGGTCACCTAGTGATAATATATCAACTATGGATATTATACCTTCCTTGTGTTAAACAAGTGGCTTCAAAAACTTTTTGGAAATAGCCTTTTTTTTGTTTTTTTGTAAAAAGCAATTTCTTCAACCTTTGATTTAAAATAAGTTTAGGAAAGTAAATGTGTGGCAATGTATGAACTATGTGCACGACAATACAACGATTGGATTTTCTCAAATAATGAATAGAATTTTGGATAGAAAGAGTTTAAGATAGAGAGAAATGCAAACGAAGTTTATCCAGACTAGCTCAAAACAATTACTCGTGAGCTACAGTCAATCCTTGAGTAAACCATCCAAGATTTTTTCATTATTTGTCAAGCTTCAATGGTGCTTGATCATACACATACAATCCCTAAGCTTTACTAGTCCTTGGTGACCTTACAACAATCTCTAAACTTTCTTGGTGTTTGGAAACCTCATACCTTTGAATTGAATTGCCCTTACTCTGAAAATACAAAAAAGAAAGTGTTTAAGAAGAATATTACACTTTCAAAGTGCATATGCACAAGTTGAAGTTCTATGAGTATTGATTTCTCACAGAGAATAGAGCTCAAAAGCAATTACTGAAAATGAAAGAGTAAAAATGAGTCAGGTACCATAAATTCACTCAATAATGGCTTAATCAATGTCCTAATAGTGTCCAAGAAGGAATAAAGCATTGGAAGAAAGTATTTATAAGTTTGGTAGAGAATATAGTTATTTCTACCTTCTTATGACCATTATTTTTTACTTCTAGAACATATGGTCCAAACCTTCCCAATAAAGAGGGAATCAATTCCATTAGGGGTGATCAATTCCCAACCTTAACGAAGGTTAGGAATTTGACCAAACTTAATCCATTAGATCCAAATGGGTTTCAAGCAATTAGAAACATTTTATAGGCTCTTGGAAACAATGTTTTCTTGAATGTGATGTGAAACATGTCTTTTGAAAATCTTTTGAGCTCTTTCAAGCAAATTATCATATACCCTCACATTCCAGCCTAAGGTATAATATTATACTACTTCAAAGCCTTGGACTTAACTTTTCAAATGGTGGCTTGAATTTTGAATCATCTCTGTAACTTTGTCATTGATTTGTTTACGTTCTTTATAGAAGCTGGTGAATTTTTCTTTTCAACTCTTTTTTATTGTTTTTTTTCCCGTGCTAATTGTTCAATTATTTATATTAGTTTGTAATCATCAAAACTTTGATGATGTGACACCATCAAATGCGAAATCTTGAAAGCTCTTTAGTTTCACACCTTGGGGGAAATTTGGTGATATGGAGAAGCAAAACATAGCATATAGTAGCACAACTTAGGGCAAATATCAAATTTAGAGCAATAACTCGAGGTATTTATGAACTACTTTAGTTAAAGATTATCCTTAGAGACGTTAAAGATTAAGTGGGAGAAAACAAGACTATTGCAATAATAAGTTTACAATTGATATAGCCCACAATCCAATGGATAGTGGATTAATTTGCGCACCCTATATGACTACACAAGAACAACTAGCTAACATACTCATTAAGGGATTATTACACAATCTGGCTTTTCAGAACATCATATCCAATAGGAATGGAGAATGTCTATTCACTATCTTGAGGGAGTATGAGAAAACATAGTCCTGGTTTTATGACAAAAATTAAAAAATACAAATTCTTTTCCGCATTTTGTGACAAATATATAATCACAGATTCCTAATTTTATGACAAACTTTTTCAGAACTTGTGACAGATTTTAAGCTACAATAACAAATATATTCAATTATATAAAGCTAAATATAACTCCTATTTTTAAGGGCTAGATTAACATACAATTCCTACTTTTTAGGCCTGGATTAATGTACAATTTTTGTCCTAATTCCCCATATATATTGCCATCTTGTAATTAGCAAAATAAAAATGTAAATTTGACACCTATAATTTCAACACTAGGTTTATCTTTTCACCCTAGAAACTTCCAGCAGCTTTGCTGCTTGATGAGGGCAGAAAAAATTTGACTTTTAATGAAATTACTATGTCTACAATATTTCAATTTAGAGATTGGATAATCGAACATGGTTCAATGTCTTATATTCTCTGAGATGATGGCAAAGTCATAGCCGCAGCTTGGCTAGGAAATTCATCCATTGAAATTATTGGGTTTTGATTATACATCCTTTGAGAATTTGTAGGAATATATAACCTCTCTGATCTTGGCGGCTTATTCTGTACTATTGGAGGCATGAAGGCCTTCTCAGAAGAAGGAGGCAAAGCATTATCAAGCTGAGAAGCTGGACTAATACTATCATTTCTTTGAGAAGCAGCAGAGATATATATCCTCTCTGAATTTAGACGTAAGCCAATATCAGTACTGTGAGATGTTGAGCCAATATGGTCACTCCTTTGAGATGTTGCAGGCATGTATATTCTCTCAGAAGTTGGAAACATGGGGTCGGTTCTTTCAAATGTTTGACCAACACTTTGATTTAAATGAGATGCTGCCAGAATATATGTCCTATCAGAAGTTGGATGCATAGTAGTATCCACCATCCTTTGAGACACTGGACTCATGTTATCACTCCCTTGTGATATTTGAGCTATGTTATCAGACATGGGCATGTATATTCCCTCTGGTTTCAAAGCTGTGGCAGTATCAGTCCTCTGGGACGCTGTAAATATGTCTACATTCATCTGAGATGCAGACACATGACCCCTATCAGAACTTGGTGGAATAGTTTCACTCCTTTGAGATGTTGCAGGTGAAGTATCATTCCACTGAGATGTTTTAGAAACATACATCCTCTCTGATGCCTGTGGTGTGGCTACAGATACTCCTCGGCTCGGTAAGTCCCTCTGCAATGTAGGTGATAATGCCAGTGACATATCCTGATCTGATATATCCCTCTCAGATGTTGAAGGCAGAACTAGGGAAATATCCTGGCTTCTGTGATCCTTATCAGTTGATGGAGATGCAGATGACATGGTTGTGTTCTGTATATCTGCATCAGTTATTTCCGGTTGTTCTTCATAGGTTGGTGAATCACTTTCAGATTCTATAGGCATTATTTGTGGTGCCAATTGCCTAGGTGAATTTCTCTCAGATGGACATGCAGCAGGGAATACTCGTCTAGGGAAATCCTTCCATTGTTGTGCTACTGTTTTGGTTTGGGTATAAAACTGTACTCCTGTTTTTCCTGCAACTCAACAAAGTGACAAGAAACATAAAAAACTGATTCAACCACCAAGGAGTGTGTGTACAAGGAAAGAGAAGGCCAAAACTATACCACAAAAACTGAAATCACCAGCGAAAGATGCCTTTGATCCATCGAAGGAAAATGGTAGTGGAACAGGTACAGGCAAATTGATCCCAACCTGTACAGAAAATATGATGCAGATTAGCCTTCAGAGCATAAACTACCTGTGGTGCATCTTATTATCTGGCCATTTTCTTTAGCTTGCAGCCTCTAAACAGGTTCAGGACAGTCTTAAAAAGAAAAAAAGAAAAAAACTGGTGCTACAAAGCTCCCAGTATGTGTAGGGTCTAGGGAAGAGTTAAACCCATCGTGTGGGGCTATAGTAGGCAGCCTTACCTTGCATTTGCATGGGGCTGATTATATGAATCAAACTGTGACTTCCAAGTCACATAGCGACAACACCAACTGTTGTGCCAATCAAGGTTACCCTTTAGGTTCTGAACAGTCGAAAAATATACAAATAAAGAAGGGGAGGGGGAGAGAATAAGTGAAAAACCCCATGTGGATTCCATGAAAACTAATCCATGGATAATTACAGCATACAGGAAAAAAAGTGGTCGTAAAAAAGATGCAGCTCATTAACCATTATGGGAACAAGTTTAAAAAGTATTAAGTCCGTGCGTTCTCTAGAAAAGCCATATCTGATATGTCCACTTTCTTGCTTTGACTAATAAAAAGCACAACATCAGGAGAATTTAAGGAAGAAAAAAAATGCACGCTTCATCTAGAAATTTCTGGTTATTTATATATTGAATAACTTATTGCTCACCAGTCCAGCCTCAACCTCGTTCTGGAACCTCCTAGCAGCTATACCAGATGTGGTGAATATAGAAGCTCCATTTCCGTATCTATAGAAATGAAGTCTTATGTTATGCGAAAAATATATTTCCAAAACAAGGGCAAAATGTTGAAGAAAAGTTTAGGTGTGAGTTTCAACATAATGCAAAAACAAGTAGGACTCAAAATAATCAAATTTCTTCTATCAATTTTGCGAGAAAATACAACAGAGGTAAATATTAATATGTTTATCCACGACATTCAAAGTAGCATTGGAATAAAAGAGTACTAGTTAAAATAAATACCTGTTTTTATTTATTATTGATATAGCCTCATCTAGGTTGTCAGCCTATTGATAAACAAAAAATTAGTCCTTTAATTTCAACAAGGTAAAAGAGTTTAAAGCAACACAAGTATTAACAAAAACAGCACCTGCATGCAAAGTAGAACAGGTCCGAAAATTTCTTCCTGAGAAACCAAAAAGATAGCATGGTCACTTTTACTATGAGAAAGCTATGGGCGTCAATATTCTTGTCTTTCCATGAACTCTTCTTCAGGTGAGAATACTAACAATAACTTTATTAATGAGTGAGAGAAAGAATACTTGAAACATGAAATCAGATGTACCTTGTAACACTCCATGTTGGTTGTAACATCACATAAGATAGTAGGACCAACAAAGTTTCCGTTCTCATATCCTGGAACCTGTCAAGCAGGCTCTGAAAACTCAGTGTCTTCCAAAAAAAAAAAAAAAAAGTTCAACACTTCGGAAAATAAATAAGGAAAAAAATTATTTTGAAACAATGAGCATGCATGAAATTTGTCAGAAACAAATTAGTACCACAATATGTCTACCATCAAGTAGGAGTCTTGCACCATTTTCAACACTGCTCTGAACTAGTCTACATATCCGCTCCTCTGCCTATTAGTTCAAGAAGTGGATCAAGAACTCAAAAAATTGCACAAACTTAACATATTATTTCTAAGTTTGAACATTATCAAGATGCAATGTCTAACAAAGACCATCAATAAGTGGCATGAAAACAATTTAAAACCTAGGGAAAACTGAGATAAATGTTTGCACCTCTTTGCTAATAACTGGACCTATGTCTGCACCAGGATCTGTTCCTGCATTGACTCTAAGTAATTTGGCACGCTGCACTAGTTTATCTTCCCTGGAAATAGATAAATGCAACAACTGACTTGATCATTAATAGCGCCTTGTATTATTGACTTGATCATTAGTAGCGCATTATATTGCTTCTTAATACCTAAGTTCATTAAGACTTGATTACAGCTAAATAACAAGGAGGTACCTATTCTTTAAGTGCAGCAAGATAGGACACAATTAATAATCAATAATTGGTGGAGGTAAGAAACGGCAAAAGGCCAAAAAGGTTTAATAGAGGAAAGGGAGAAGATGAAAGAGGCAAACAAGGGAAAAATTTCTTCAAGAACTGTTTTCCCTGTGATTCTTCAAGGAATTCACTGTGAATTAACATTTAACACTTCTCCAATTTACATATTTAATCAACAATTTAAGCCGAAGTCAAACTTCAGATATGAAAAACTCATCTTTACAGATTTCGCTAATTAAATCAGTAGTATTAAATGGTAGGTACACGTTCAACTCCTCCTTCAGTACCTACTGAAGATACTGACGAGAAAAGGAGTACTTGTTAAGTATAATACAATGAGTAGTCTAACAGACTCAATAATAAAGTAAATACACAATGCCAAATTAGAGGGAATACCATCGCATTGAACCTCCAACAAATACAGCTGTGCTTAAAGTCATGCACCTCTCTCCTGCTGCACCAAAGCCAGCAGGAACAAGGGCATTTAGAGTAGCATCCAAGCTAGCATCGGGCATAATAATTACATGATTTATTCCACCTGCATTTGACTAATAAAGATAATAACCAATTAGCCAGCCAGTACATGCATATACAATTTCAAACCCTGTTGTCATGAAATGCATTTAGTGTGATGTAAGTACCAAGAGGTATTCACATAACAGTAAAATTGGATAATAGCGTACCTGAACACGTTTCCCACTAGCAGCAGCCCTGGAATATATGTGCGTTCCTGCCTTAAGAATAAGTGACCAAGTAATGGTGTTACGAAAATACGAAAGTAATGTACTAAAAATAATAATAATAATAATATGAAAGTAGCATATCCATAACAGCCAATTATGCACAAACAACAAAATCACTCCTCACATTTATCTCACAGTCTAAGCCTCGTTCCTTCTATTTTGTGAGGTGTGGAAAATATAATATTGGTATAGAACAAAATTTTACCCCTTAGAATATAAATCTAAACTGAATTACTCCCAAATGAACCCATCATAGCTCTTAGGCTACTAAGAAGACTGAAAAAACTATTGCAAAAATCAGGCAAAATAGAAACAAAATTAAAGCACCAAACTTACTGTTATTGGACCAACAAACGAGACAGCTTTTATATCTTCATCATCGCATATGTAATTAACAATATCCTGATCAAATAAGTGCCAAAAACATGTGTTAATTTTTAATGATCCATGCTTGGTTTTTAGTGTTGATGATATCTGTTTCAATTGTAAAAAAAGTCAGTGTATTGAATTGCATTCAACATATATACACACCACGTGCGACTGAAATAAGGAAACAAAACAATCGTAATAAAGAGGAAAAAGAAACCAATCCTAGTTTATTGTTATTGATTCCTCTTGAGACTCTGAAAAGAGACTACAGGCATGTTGGGCTAACTTATTTGTATATATGAAATGACAATAGCCCAATAATGCCTATTCCTAACACACTATGAAGAAAAATTGCTAATGAACCATTTGTCTTATTTTAGGTATTTTATGGCCCAAATCTCAATTCCAAAGGCAGCAGCTATTGTAAAGGTGCAAAGCAGGAAAAACAAAAAGAAGTCAAGACAAAGCTTGGATCTAATTTCACTGCTGTATGGACAAAATGGGAAGAACAGAAGAATTAAAAAAGAGAAAAATAAAAGGAAAAAAGGGAGTTTTGGGGTCATCCTTTGAAGCAGTCTGCCAACTCAAGAGACACAATTCTTCAGCCCTTTCTCTTTCTCATTGAAACCCTAATCTGCACCCAAATCAAACCTTATCCTTCTTCTCACTTCCTTTCCACAGCTCACAAAATTTCTCATTTCCCTTCTCACCAAAAGCCACCTGAATCCATTACTTCATTTAACTCATTTTCACAAAAGAAAAGAAATTAATCCCCGTACAGCCTCATCCATAGAAATTCCCCAATCATTGCAAAGGATGAAGAGGGGATAGTGCGACCAAGGGAATTTAGCGTGTGTGTGAATTGGTGGTCCAAGGAAGACAACAAAGCAAGGAAGGGTCATGCGATTTTTGGAGATTTCGTGCACGTGTGAGTACATCTGGTGGTCCAAGGAAGGGAACGCCACAATCGTGCAAAGGAGCGACACTGAACATGCAAGGAAGGAGGAGGGATATAAAAAGGGAATGAGGGTAAAGGCTCAGGCCTTTTCATTTTTTCAGAAGTTTTTGTTGGTTGCTTTCTGTTTTCTTTATGACTTTGCTCCTGGACACATTTTGGTTCGATTTCTGTTGAAATAGCAAAACGCATCTTGTGATGTTGCTTCTGCAATATTGACAACATTTTGTATTTGATTCTGGGTATGTAATTTCTAACTTTTCTGTTGTTGTTTTAATGCTCAACCTGTCACGGGTATGGGCTAAAGAACTTTGGGGTTGGGTTGAAAGATTACCCAACCTTCCTTATGCTGTTTGGACTTTGCTTTTAATTTTAGTATAATTATTCCAATACGTTTGGTGTGGTTTGTAATGGTTTGGAGTGGCTATGCGATTGGCCAAGTAATGGTGACTGCAAAAACGGTTCATGTTGAGAAACAGAATTCTTGCATACATACCAAACATGTGTGCTTACTCAAGGAGTTTGTCTTACTTCAGATTTGAAGAAACGAACACATATAGCTTCAAAAACCCGTGCTTAAACATTCTTCTTCTTAACCTTTTTCACAGACATGTGCAAAAAGGTTAAGTTATGAAGATATATTATTTCTGTTGAGAAATAGAAATTAAAACTCCTTTTTGTTACACTGAGATAATTGCAAAAGCCACAAGTGGGAAGTTATAAGTTTCTATAGCATAAGAAGGAAGGGAATCTGAATATGCAACCCACTTTTTATTTCATTTTAAGCAAAATTGCTTATTCAACCACTCTTTAATTAAGCTAATCAAGAGTGCATGTTTTCTGCCTCCATCAAGTTCTTTTTCTTCCATTACGCAAGTTTTCTTTAAACCAGTCTTCAAACCCAATATAATTTCACCAGTACATTTTCAGCCTACTGTTTCTCTTATTTCCAAAAATCAAAATTCTTGATAGTTTAGTTTGATTTACTTTTTGGTTTAAATTTTCCTTTTCTGCAATTGAAAAATCAAGCAATATAACAAATGCCACGATCTTTGAGGGAATGATTTTTGGGTCTTAAAATACATCCTTTACTACTTCTTGTCATGTACACTTGCGCGCTACTTGCATAATAGTTAGCAAGGCAATAATTCTCATAAATTAGGGATTTGACAATATCCCTAATATACAGAAATAATTATTCTAATTTTTCACGCTCCCCCTCAAGTTGGGAGCTATATGTTGATAATTCTCAACTTGCTAATCAAGTCTTCAAAAGCTGGTTTGTGTATGACTTTAGTAAGGATGTTTGTTGTCTGCTCTTTAGTAGGAATGTATGTAATTGAATCTTCAAACACTAGTTGGTGGACCATCTCAAGGCCCGATGGGTGGCGAAGGGATACACTCAAGTGTTTGAACTCAATTATGGGTACATATTCTCACCTATGGAGAAAATGGCTTCAATTTGCCTTTTCATTACAAGGGCTTCTATCCATCACTGGCCCGTTATTAGCTAGATATCAAGAATGATTTTCTTCATGGTGATCTTGTAGAAAAAGTTTTTATGGAGAAAACTCCTGGATTTATTACTCAGGGGGAGTCTAGCCCAGTTTGCCGTCTCAGCAGGTCTTTACACGGTCTCAAACAGTCTCCACGGGCTTGGTTTGGAAGACTTAATATAGTTGCTCAATATTTTGGCTTCACTCGGAGTAAGGCTGACCACTCTGAATTTTATTGCCACTCAATTTCAAAATCCATTTATTCAGTGATGTATGTTGATGACATTGTTATTACAAGTAATGATCATCTTGGCATTACTCAAGTTAAACAACATCTTTGTCATTATTTTAAGACAAAGGATCTTGGAGAACTATGATATTTCTTAGGGATAGAGGTGGACCAATCCAATAATGGTATTGTGATATCCTAGAGGAAATATGTTGTACACATTCTTGAGGAAACAACTCTACTGAATACAAAACTAGTTAACACTCCTATGGATGCGAATGTCAAGCTTCAATCAAATCAGGGAGAGTCATTCTCAAATCCAAAAAGATATAGAAAATTAGTTGGGAATTGAAATCCCTTATAGTCACTCGACTAGAAATCTCATTTGCGGTCAGTGTGATAAATCAGTTCCTTAATTCTCTTTTTGAAGAACGTTGGATGCAGTAATTCACATTCTTGAGTACATCAAGACAACTCCAGGAAAAGGTCCCTTCTATATAGATAAAGGTCATACCCAGGTTGTTGGATATTTAGATGTTGATTGGGAAAGATTTCCCACTAATACAAAATCCACCTCTAGGCCATGTGTATTTGTTGAAGACAACATAGTTTCTTGGAAAAGAAAAAAATAAAGTATGATTGCCAGATCAAGTGTTGAAACAAAGTATCGTTCCATGGCCATAGCTACTTGTGAACTCATCTGGCTAAAATAATTGTTTAAAGAACTCAAGTTTGGAGATACGGAACCAGCAACACTCATTTGAGGTAATCAAGCTACTTCTCATATTACTTTCAATCCATTGTTTCATAAAAGAACTAAGCACATTTAAGTAGATTGTCATTTTATCAGAGAAAATATTGTCTCACAAGAGATTGTCACTTATTTCGTTAACTAAAACGATCAACTGGGGATGCCTTCACTAAAACTTTAGAAGATTCTTGAATAGATTACATATGTAACAAGCTTAGCGCATGTGATTTGTATGCTTTAGCTTGAAGGAGAAGGTTGAGAATGATATAAATAGAGTAATTTAGCATGAGAGAAAAAGTCCAACATTGTGTATTATTCCTTTGTAATTCTTTTTATTCAGTATTAGAGCCTCCGCCGTGTAAGTTAAGACACACGGATTACATCATATGCTTCTTATTTTCTTGTTATTTAACAATATTGTTGGGAATTCAAGTGTTAGTGTTGTAAATATTAGAATTATTTATTCATTATTTGTGTTAGCTAGAATACTCTAGAAGTGTATTTGGGCTTAGTCATTAAGTCTTTTAGTCTCTTTAAATAGAGAACTTTTATAAATCTGTTACACAATTCAATATTATACAATTCAATTTGGTATCAGAGCTCGATTTTGAGGGCTCTGCTTCCATAATTGTCGTCATTAGAGCGGAAACCTTTTTTTGTTTGCCTTTCGCCACCACCAGCCACCGAAAAAATTTTCCAGTGACCTTTTGGACCGAAAGGAACCTTAATGGACTCCTTTTCCTCTGATCTATCCTTCTACGTATATTTTCTGGTCAACGGACGTCCCAAACAATTCCGAAAACAGTGAACCGTACCTGTTTCTCACCGTTAAGAACTGTTCCGACCAACCACAGACAGGAGCACAACCTCTGAGCGATCCTCACCTGAAAAACCCAACTCCAGCTCACCAGGAACGCGCCCCTAAGCGCGCTTCCTTCTTCTG
Source organism: Gastrolobium bilobum (assembly GCF_033153095.1). Lineage (NCBI taxonomy): Eukaryota > Viridiplantae > Streptophyta > Magnoliopsida > Fabales > Fabaceae > Gastrolobium > Gastrolobium bilobum. Next base: position 128,919 of record NW_026895267.1, on the reverse strand, counting down.
CACGTGACACCCACACGTCGATAACTTCTCCGGCGCATAACAGCGAGTGACGAAGGGGGTTCACCTCAGACCACCTTTGCTCGTCTAATCTCCTTCTTGCGCATCTGGATCTGTGACTATTGTGGCATTTCGACTTGGTTATAGTCTTCCTACAGTATTTTGTTACTGTTCACTGACACTTTGTTCACTGTTTTGGTCGTTTTCTTATTCTTAACCCTTATTATGTTGGATGTTGAAGATACTCCAACCAGTCAATCATCTGGTACACGCTTGATGGCTATTCTTTCTCCAAATGACCTTCCTCCTCTTCATCAGAATTATCGTCTTAATGGAAAGAATTATTTGCAATGGTCTCAGCTTGTTTGTATCATCCTTAAAGGGCGTCATAAAATAATTCATCTTGAAGGACCTGTTCTTGCCAAAACAAATCCAAAATTTGCTGATTGGGATGATGAAGACTCTCTTATTATGACGTGGCTATGGAACTCTATGACTCCTAAGGTTAGTCAACATTGCATGTTCTTACCTACCGCTCTTGAGATCTGGGATGTTCTTAGACAGACTTACTCAATGAAGTAAGATGCTGCCACCTGCTATGATTTGAGGAATAAGATTTTTTCTACCAAGAAAGGCTCTCTTTCTGTAACAGAGTATATTATGATATTCTGAATGGGTTATAGACTGAGCTTGATCAGTAACAGAGTTTAAAGATGGAGTGTAGCGAGGATGCAACCACTCTGACCCACCTCCATTGAACAAAATAGGATCTTTGATTTTCTTTGAAGTCTCAACTCAGAATATGACCCTATTCGAGTTCAAATTCTTGGTAAGGAAAAATTACCTTCTCTTTCTGAAGTTTTTCACATTGTCAGGTGTGAAGAAAGTTGCAGGACTGTCATGATAGATGCCAAATTATCCGAAGGATCTGTCATGCTCTCATTTAAAGTTAACACTTAAGCTTTTTCTGATTCTAAGTCCACTGACGGATCTACTATGATCTCGGCTAAGCCACCTCAGGGGTCCTCTTCTTCTAAATCCAGCAAAGATGGGCATTAGTGTAACAATTGTAAAAGACCAAGTCACACGAAAGAGGTTTGCTACCATCTTCATGGAAAACAACTACTTCTGGAGAGGCTTGGTAAGTCAACCTCACGTGGTCAATCTTTTTTAGCTCCCTCAGACATTCCTCGTCAATGAAATCTCACTTATGCCTGGTAAGTTTACTACTATTCGTCATGAGGAATTGGGAAGGCTTAGATCTGTCTTTGAATCTCTCAATAAGCCCTCTAATACAGGTACTTTGGCTATGACTGGTAAGAACTCATGCACTCATTCTTCTATTGCCTCTTGTACTGATTTCAAAACTTCGTGGATTGTGGATTCTGGTGCTACTGATCATATGACTTGCTGCACTAACCCCTTTCTTTCTTATAATCCTACTGTTGGTATCCGTACCATAGCTGTAGTTGATGGATCACATACATCATTTGCAGGTTCAGGTAAAATTAAAATTCAACCCTCCTTGTGTCTCAAGAATGCTCTTTATGTTCCCAAACTTTCTACCAATCTCCTTTCTGCTTATAAACTTACTACAGACTTTACAGATTTGAATTGCACTGTAATCTTTTTCCCTGCTCATTGTGTTTTTCAGGATCTCATCACGAGGAAGACGATTGGAGTTGCTAAGGAATAGGGTGAGTTGTATTAGCTGGCTCCAAAATTTGCTGCAGAATGTTGTTAGTATATGGATGTCCTAGAGACAATCCTTTTGATTAAATAAGGACATAAGATGTAGACATTCTTTGTCGTAAATTAATAATAAGCACTATTTATCCTGTTTCATATTTGTTTCGGTATAATTGTTAATATATTATATATATGAGTAACTGGATAAACCCTTTGGAATAAAATAGGTATCTCTTAAGTATCTGTGATGAGATCACGATCATGAGGATATAAGGATACCGGATGTTTATTCCTAATTTAATGTTCCTAGTCTAGAGACACTGAGAATGGGGACAGTGATCTCGGGTAAGACTAGCACGACTTATCTACTTGTATTCGGATGCAAGGTAAAGACCTCATGAGCTACAGATATGGAGATGCCTTAGCTAAAGTCGTGGGTGGACCTATAAGGGTATAGCCCGCACTGAACAGACCCACAAAGAGACTCTATGAGGAAATCTTACAGAAGTATCATTAGAGCAGTCTCTTAATATTTGGGTATGTCTTTCCTTAGACCATAAGTTGTCACCTAGACTGTGTTCTAGAAGGCATGTCTTGATTGTATACCTCGTCTGCATGAAACATGGAGACTCATAGGTATACTTTTGGGCATGTCCTGAAAGAGCACAGGCCTAGGGTGATAAGCTGAAGGAATTCGTCAAATCTCTGTAAGGGATTAGGTTATCTGTAAACCGGAGAAATCAGGATGACATTTACAGGGACTCGGGAATCTATGCATAGTAAAAGAGATCATAAGATGATCTGCCTTTAGAGTCCGTAAATTGAAGATTCCCTATTTCGAATCAAGCTTACCCTAAACCGCAAGGGTTGATACGTTTCCTTACCCTAGGTTTAATGAGAAGGTAACCGAGACGAAAGGAAATACATACGGCAACCAAATATATATAATAGGATGATCACGTCTTTAACCTAACTAGCTCTAGGGCAACAAAGCATTGCTAGTGCTCTGTGTTGTCATTAAATGGGTTGTGGACTTTTTGGGCCCAAGCCCATTTATGTCAGTGGCTATGTTGGGCCTAATGGGTCACACACTAACACCTTATTGTCATGACATAATAGCATAAAAGGTTTTTGGGCCTAATAATGGTTGTTGGCCCAAGAAGAAGTTTAGATGCCCACCTAAGAGGGAAAGGGGCACATGTAATGTTGTAATAGGCTTGGATGGTCCAAGACATTATTAATTAATTTAATTAGTTAAATTAATTATCTAATGTTTAAATTAAAATTTAAATTATGAATTTGAATTTTGAATTTAATATTTGAATATTTAAATTATAATATTCAAATTTGAATTGGCTATGAAAGGAAGTTTCATAACAAAAAAGAAAGGATAAAATCTTGATAGTATCTTGTCAAGATCAAATCCAAAGTATCAAGAGGAGATCTTTGAACATCATCAAAGATGATAAGGGGGGCGCTGATTTGGTGGTTGATGATAGTCATTCAATCAACAAATCAAGCTCCATTCAGATTTGGTTGATTGTGGAAATATTTGATTTAGTTGATTCAATTTAAATTGCAACTAATCAATACTTTTTTGGAAAGAATCAAAGATGATAAGGGGCGCTGATTTGGTGGCTTGATGATAGTCATTTAATCAACAAATCAAGCTCCATTCAGATTTGATTGATTGAGGAAATATTTGATTTAGTTGATTCAATTTGAATTGCAACTAATCAATATTTTTGGAAAAGATTTGGGCTGATTGGGCGCACAAAAGGGGGCTGATCATATAATGATTATTTGGTCAGAATCTTGACTAGGTGCAGACTTAGTTTTAAGAGAATATGATAGGAGATTGTTGATTAGATTTGATTTGCAACAACTCCTTTCTTTCTTCCACAAATGGGGCGCTCCATGATCAGATTTTTAGTGAAAATCTGAATCAAATTAATTCCTCTTTCATCTCCTTATATGTTTCCTTTTTGTGCTATTTTTTGATTAGGATTTTTGGAAATAAAAGGGCCATTCTCTCATACAACAAACATCACGATTTTAGAGAGATTACAAGCTGAAAATTCTCTCATCTAAACACCTTGAAACCTTGCCTCCTTCCTCACCTATTGGGACGCCTAGCTTGCCTCCTTGGGTGTTCATTGGTGGCTTCGAAGAAGAGTTCTTCCGTCTTGACAAAGGGTGGTGTGGATCAACATTAGAGGGCTTGTATCTTCAAGCCTCACCTTGATCGTCTTCAAGTTAAGGAAAGCAAACAAGGTAACATCCATGCCCTAAAGCATGTTTCTTGATATGGTATGTGTTATTCCGCTCGAAAAATTTTGTTTTTCCCTCTCACATGCCTAGACCTTCAAGGTCATTTTCTTTCAAATGTACCATGGATCAGATTTTGATGGCCAGTCAGTCTACATCAGATTCTCTCATTTGGCTTCATCATAAGCGATTAGGTCATCCTACTTTTAGTTTACTTAAGTCTATGTTTCCATCTTTGTTTGTGTCTGATAGAGACAAGTAGAAATTTCAGTAATAATATTGATAACAAATTACTCCAAGATACAATTAGAAACGTTCAGCTACAAATTGCCAATTAAAGAGGAAATGTAATCCTAATTACAGTGACAAACTAGAAGAAAGATACAACAAGGAAATATAAAATAGTGAGGATAGTTCTAGAGCAATTGGAAAGGCTCTAGTCTCTCCCAAGTCCGAGCCAAAGGTCAGATCCAAGATGCCCTTCATGCTCCACATGCCTCCCCTTTATCCCACTCCCTCTCACGTCTCTCCCTCCTTAACCATTTTCCCTTGTGCACCCGTACCAGAGTATTGATACGGGCTCGTATACTAAAGTATACACACGTAAGAGAAATAGGGCCCAAGCCCAAACAAGTCAGTTAGATGAGGAAGGATCTGGTACAAGTGCACAACAGAAAACGGTTAAGAAGGGAGAGACGTGAGAGGGAGTGGGATAAAGGGGAGGCATGTGGAGCATGAAGGGAATCTTGGATCTGACCTTTGGCAGCGACTTGGGAGAGACTAGAGCCTCTCCAATTGTTCTAGGACTATCCTCACTATTTTCTATTTCCTTGCTTGTCACCGTCGGAGAGGGAACCCCCTTCGAAGCCCCATGCCCTTATGTGCGTCTAAAGCAAAGGAATTAGGGTTCCCCAAATTATTTAGTGCCCCTTGGGCCACTTTCGCACCCGTTTGCCCAGCCCCAACTCCATTGGGCCTAATTTCGTTTGGGCCCAGTCCATCTCTACGCGGTAAGGTTGCCTTAGCTCCAAACGACGTCGTTCCAGCGAGACCCACGCCTTCTTCCACCAATGCCCAATTCCTCTGTTCGATTTTCAGGGACATCTTCACCATGTCTGATAAACGCAGCGTTGGATTCATCAGAAGTTCCTCCCGTATACTATCCTTCACCCTCGTTTAGCCAGGCCCCCTTCAAGAGCTCCTCATCCTCAAACCTCAATGCCCCAACCACTCTCTCAAATTCAACTCTGAACTCTGCTATCGTTCCCGTCTGTTTGAGTGTATAAAGAGAACGATATGGGTTCTCCAAGGCCTCTGGCTGGAACCTGCTTAAAAGCTCCTCCGAAACATTCCCCAGTCCGCGTTGTTGGTGTTAATGTCCACCATTGGAACCAGTTCAACGTTTCTCCTTCCAAAACGACCAAAACAGTGGCCTTCTTATCCTCCTCCGCCACTCCATTCACGACAAAATACCTCTCTACTCTGTTCAACCATCCATACGCATCTTCCCCTGAAAAAATAAGGACCTCCAAATGCCTCGGTATCTACTCCATTCCTCCCTGACGCTGACGTCTGTCTACTGATCCTTCGAATTGTTTCCTCCATCCCGTGTTTCTCGCTGGGGTGACCGTTCTCTGTTTCCCAACCCAGTCACTCGTCTTGCCAAGTCTTCCAACTGACGGATAATTTCAGTTTGTCCTCTTTCCGTAGCTCACAATCGTTGTAACACTTCGTTTTGCACTGACTCGCTGCTTCGTATTCTTTCTTCCATATTTTCCCATCGATTATCCATAGCGCGCGTGAATACCATCCACAAAGCCCCGAGATCGGAGCTCTGATACCAATTGATAGAGACAAGCAAAAATTTCAGTAATAATATTGATAACAAATTACTCCAAGATACAATCAGAAACGTTCAGCTGCAAATTGCCAATTATAGAGGAAATGTAATCCTAATTATAGTGACAAACTAGAAGAAAGATACAAGGAAATAAAAAATAGTGAGGATAGTTCTAGAGCGTGGAGAGGCTCTAGTCTCTCCCAAGTCCCAACCAAAGGTCAGATCCAAGATGCCCTTCATGCTCCACATGCCTCCCTTTTATCCCACTCCCTCTCACATCTCTCCCTCCTTAACCGTTTTATGTTGTGCACCCGTACCAGATCCTTCCTCAGCTAACTGACTTGTTTGGGCTTGGGCCCTATTTCTCTTACGTGTGAGCCCATATCAGAGTCACAGTCTATTGAGTCTTTCAATTGTGATGTTTAGCAATTTGCAAAATATCATCGTACATCTTTTCCTTCGAGTGCAATAAAAAATGTTGAACCTTTTACTATTATTCATTCTGATGTTTGGGGGCATTCCAAGGTCCTTAATGTTTCTGATGTTGAGTGGTTTGTCTCTTTTATTGATGATTATACTTGAATAACATGGATATTCTTGATGAAAGATAAGGCAGAAGTAACACAGTTGTTTATCCAATTTTATAATATAATTGACACCCAGTTTGGTAAAAGTATCAATCGCTTGAGATCAGATAATGGTACAAAATATTTAATCATCGTCCTTACCAATTTATTAAAGACAGAGAAATGGTTCATGAACTCACATGTGGATACCCCTCAATAGAATGGGGTTGCTGAAAGAAAAAATTGCCATTTTCTTGAAGTCACCAGAGCATTGTTGTTTCAGACATCTGTACCTAACTCTTACTGGGGAAAAGCTGTATTAACTGCAGCCTATTTGATCAACTGCTTACCTTCCAGAATTCTTGGCCATGTAAGTCTTGTTGATTTCATGTCCTCTCTTTTCCCCTTTTGTTCCAATTATGCAGAGTCTCCAGTCTCGTGTCTTTGGATGTGTTACCTTCGTCTATGTCCATAAACAAAATCGGAGAAAATTAGAGCTTAGAGCCCTTAAGTGTGTCTTCCTTGGTTATGCTCCCAACAAAAAAGGATACAAATGTTACCACATTCCAAGTCGTAAATTCTTTATCTCTATAGAAGTTAGCTTTTATGAATCTGAGTCCTACTTTCAAAACCCTCAGCTTCAAGGGGAGAACAGTATAGAAGCTTCATCCATTTTCTTTGAGTCTGAGTCTCCCTTTTTGCTACCTACATCTCTTACCCACATCTCTTACCCAAGTTGATAAGGAAGACTTAGTTGCTGAGTTTGAAAATTCATCTGATTCCTCATGTGACATGCCTCTTATTCATCGACAGAGAGTACACAAAGTTGGGACACCTAAACTAGTGTAGCAAAGGAAGAAACAACTCACACTGCCTCGCCAGCAATTGCAACCAGACATAGACGAAGGAAAAGGAAAGGGAAAAGGTCTTGTACCCACTATCAAAGTACTAAATACACTACTTTTATTCCTAAACCTGATATTAATTTTGATGACTTACTCATTGTTGTAAGGAAAGGGAAAAGGTCTTGTACCCACTATTCAACACCTTATTTCTCATTTTGTCTCCTCTAAGAATCTCTCTATGCAGCATAGAAGTTTTATTACAGCACTTGACTCCATTTCAATCCTGAAATCAGTACATGAAGCATTAAAGGATGATAATTGGGTTCAAGCTATGCATGACGAGATGAATGCGTTGGAGAAGAATAATACATAGGAAGTTATTAACATGCCAAATGGAAAAAGGGCAGTAGGATGCAGATAAGTGTATACTTCGAAGTATAATTCTGATGGGACTCTTGAGAGATAAAGCTCGACTGGTAGCCAAGGGGTACACACAGACCTATGGTATTGATTACGAACAAACATTTGCTCCGGTGGCCAAAATGAATACAATAAGAGTTTTTTTGTCTCTTGTTGCTCATTTTAATTGGAATTTGAAACAATTTGATGTGAAAAATGCCTTCCTCAATGGCGAATTAGAAGAAAAGGTTTACATGGAGATCCCACCAGGATTTAACTCTACAAATGGAGATAATAAAGTTTGCATATTGAAAAAGGCGTTGTATGGCTTGAAGCAATCCCCGCGTGCTTGGTTTGGAAGATTTACCAAAGTTATGCTTTCATTGGGATACAAGCATACACTCTTCTTTAAACATTCTTAGGAAGATAAGACCACTATCCTTCTAATTTATGTTGATGATATGATTATAACAGGGGATGATATATATGAGAAATGTGCTTTGAAAAAAAGACTGACCGCTGAATTTGAAGTTAAAGATCTTGGAAACTTGTAATATTTTCTTGGGATAGAAGTTACTCATTCAAAACATAACATTTTTATTTGTCAACGAAAGTATGTTCTTGACCTCCTTAAAGAAGCAAGAAAACTCGGGTGTAAACCTTCCAGTACTCCAATTGAGTAGAATCACAGACTAGGAAGTGAAAATGAGAGCCTTGCAATTGACAAAGGACAGTATCAACGAATAGTGGGAAGATTGATATATCTAGCTCATACTATACCTGATCTAGCTTATGCAGTTAGTATTGTTAGTCAATTCATGCATGATTCGAGGGAGAAACAATTCTCCAATACCTGAAAGGCACATCAGGCAGAGGACTATTGTTCCAGAAAGAAGGAAACCTAACCTTAGAAGTTTATACATACGTCAATTATGCTGGATCTGTGACTGACTGACGGTCTACTTCAGGCTATTGTATGTTTCTCTGTGGAAATCTAATAACATGGAGAAGTAAAAAAAAAAAAATGTGGTTGCTAGATCAAGTGAGGCTATTGTATGTTTCTCTGTGGAAATCTAATCACATGGAGAAGTAAAAAAAAAAAAAAATGTGGTTGCTAGATCAAGTGCAGAAGCAGAATTTCAGGCTATGGCTCAAGGTATCTGTGAATTATTGTGGCTGAAAATCATTCTCGATGATCTCAAGGAGAGATATGAAGGATCTATGAAGTTACTATGATAACTAATCAGCTATCAGTAGAACTCACAATCCAGTCCAACACGATCGAACCAAACATAGAGATTGATCGCCACTTCATCAAAGAAAAACTAGATAGTGGACTCATAACTACTCCATATATTCCTTCTGGTTGTCAATTGGCTTATGTCTTGACTAAGGGTCTTCATAATGATAGGTTTCAAGTGCTTACTAGCAAGTTGGGAATGATAAATATCAATTCATCAACTTGAGGGGGAATGTTGAAAATATTAAAATTATTTATTTATTATTTGTATTAGCTAAAATACTCTAGAAGTATATTTAGGCTTAGCCCATTAGAGCTTTTAGTCTCTTTAAATAGAGAACTCTTGTAAAGCTATTACACAATTCAATATTAGACTATCCAATTGTTAGTGATAAAGTCTCACATCAAGTAGGAATAGGCTAAGCAAGGAACATATAACTATAAAGACCCATAAACCTAACGCCTTAAGGTTTTAGATTGAAATATGGTGTTGATTTCACTTAGTGTGGATTATTGCTTGTGCCCATTGATGTGTGAATGGTAGTATTCCATATTTTTTGGCTCCCCCTAATTGCATAATAGGAGGAATAGGTAAAACCTAAGAGATAGGCTTAGGAAAGGTACAAGACACAAAGAAGCGAACAAACTCGAGGAAGGAAATAAAAACCAAAAGGATTGATGAAAAACATCAATAACCCTTGTGATAGAGGTGATTCTCTACCCAGAACAGAATTAGAGCAGAAGAGAAGGATAATGACAGAAGAGAGAAATTCAAGAGATGAGAAGAAAGAAGTTTCATGTATATTCATCAAGTGTTTTATGAATTACAATTTCCCTATTTTATAGCTATTACAAGTATAGCCACGTATCCCACCACTAACTATTTCCCTCCTATTTCGTTTACACGTAACATTTCCCCCAACTAACTTTTCTAACAACCTTACACGTCATCTCTAAACCTCAAAGGCCTTTTCCTTTCGGGGTGCCCTTTTCTTCTAGCTATGCTTTGTTCTTCTGTTTGATCAGTATCATCCACTTCCTCTGCTTCTGAATTCTGCTCCTTTAAGTCGCCAGTTTCTTTGACTGTTTCTTCTTCTGGCAATGCTACTGTATCAATACCTCCTGCATTAAAATCAACCTTGTCCTCAAGGTTGAAAGATGGATACTGTTGTTGAAATTCAACTACATTCTCCCAAGTGATGATGTCCTGAGGCATACCATCCCACTCAATTTGGACTTGCTGGTTGAGTTGCAGAATTCGAAGTGCTATAACTCGTTTTGGTTCCAATACTGGTAGACCACCAAGAAATGTGTCAGGCAGGGGTAAAGGAGGAATATGTTGTTCTCCTCGAAATGGCTTGAGCAGTGAGACATGAAAAGTGTTATGGATTTTTGCTGAGGTTGGTAAATCCAATTGGTAAGCCACTGATCCAATTTTCTTAAGTATAGCAAAAAGACCAAAGTATCTATAAGATAGTTTATGAGACATACGATCCGCTACAGAATGTTGTCGATATGGTTTGGAGATGAACCCAAACTAAATCACCAACATCAAAATTCACCTCTCTGCGATGTTTGTCAGCATTCTTCTTCATAGTAGCTTGAGCTTTCTGCAAATTTGTTTTCAATTGTTGTAAAATGACCTGTCTGTCTTGCAACACGCGATCCACATCTGTTGAAACAGTAGAGGAAGTAATATAATCCAAAATGGAAGGTGGATCTCTGCCAAATACCACTTTAAAAGGTGTCATCCCAGCTGAACTATGAAAAGTAGTGTTGTAACAAAGTTCAGCCCAATGTAGAATCTTAGACCATTGCTTAGGGAACTCAGCCACAAAGCACCTCAAATACTGTTCTAAGACTCGGTTCACAACCTCAGATTGTCCATCTGATTGAGGGTGGTATGCAGTTGTGCGTTTTAATGTTGTGCCACTGAGTTCAAACAATTCCACCCAGAAACGGCTTAGGAAAATAAGATCTCTATCTGTAATAAGAGACCTTGGTAAGCCATGTAACTTGCATACCAATGTAGAGAAAAGGGCAGCTACTTTAGGAGCTGTGAATTTTTTTGGAAGACAGCCGAAATGGGCTTGCTTTGATAGTCTATCAACAACCACTAAGATTGTGGTATAACCATGGGATAAGGGCAGTCCAATAATGAAGTCCATGGTGAGGTCTTCCCAAATTCTCTCTGGAATTGGAATTGGCTGAAGTAGACCAACTGGAGCCTGTGTAGAATATTTCACTTGTTGACAAACCACACAAGATTTAACAAAATTAGTAACTGCTTTTTGTAAACCTTTACAAGTGAAACTACTATTGACTCGAGCAATAGTTTTCTGAATTCCAGTATGTCCACTAGACAATGTAGCATGACATTCATGTAGAATTGTAGGAATCAAAGGAGATAATGGATCTAGAAACAACTTGCCTCTTTGTAATAAAAGACCATTTCTGATCTCCATGTCAGCATGTTCTTCTGGATTTGCAGTCAAGTCAATATACCATTGTTGGAAAAAAGATGAGTGCATATTTTCTGCCTTTAGTTTCTCTAGAATGTCAAACTGGACACTAGAAAGGGACATGAAACAAAAGACAGTGGGAACTCGAGAGAGGGCATCTGCCACTCTATTTTCCTTGCCTGGTTTATACACAATGGAATATTGAAAACCCAAGAGTTTAGCCATGTAGTATTGCTGTTCAGGTGTTTGAATTACCTGATCAAGCAAAGCTCTCAAACTCTTCTGGTCTGTGCGGATAACAAACTGCCTTCCTAGTAAGTATTGTCTCCATTTTTTGACACCTTCGGTGATAGCATAGAGTTCTCTCACATAAGCAGAAGCTCTTTGCATTCGAAGAGATAATTTCTTGCTAAAATAAGCAATAGGATGCTCCTCTTGTAATAAGACTGCACCTATGCCAACATCAGATGCATCAGTCTCAATGACAAATTCTTTGGTAAAGTCTGGTAGCTTTAAAACAGGAGCTGTAGTCATGGCCTGCTTTAAGTGCAGGAAAGCATGTTGAGCAGATTCTGACCAATTGAAAGCATCTCTCTTCAACAATTCGGTTAAAGGTGCAGCAATGGTAGCATAATGATAGACAAACCTTCGATAATATCCTGTAAGTCCAAGGAATCCTCTTAACTGTTTGAGGTTTTTTGGAATTGGCCACTCCAACATAGCTTTAATCTTGTTGGTGTCCATACTCACTCCTGTATGTGAGACAATGTGTCCTAAGTACTCTACGGCTGGTTGAGCAAATGTACACTTGGACCTCTTGATATAAAATTGATGGAACTTTAGAGTGTCCAAAACAGTTTGCAGATGTTGCAAATGCAGCTCTATGGAGGAGCTGTAAATGAGTATATCATCGAAGAACACAGCCACAAACTTACGGAGGAAGGGTTGAAGAATGACATTCATGGTGGCTTGGAAGGTAGAAGGAGCATTTGTGAGACCAAAGGGCATCACTAAAAATTCATAGTGGCCTTGGTGAGTTCTAAAAGCAGTCTTGTGCACATCATCAGACTGGATTTGATGGTACCCAGCTCTCAAATCCAGCTTGGAAAAGATTATGGAACCACCCAATTCATCCATTAATTCATCAGCTGTGGGTATAGGGAATCTGTCCTTGATAGTGAGGTTGTTCAAAGCCCGAAAATCAATGCAAAATCTCCATGATCCATCCTTCTTTTTCACCAAAAGGACTGGAGAGGAAAAGGGGCTTGTGCTGGTGCGAATGAAACCAGAATCTAGCATCATTTGGACCTGTCTTTCAATTTCTCCTTTCTGAAAATGAGGATACCTGTATGGCCTCACATTTACTGGTGTGGACTCAGGTTGTAAATGAATATGGTGATCCAATTGTCTATGTGGAGGCAGCTCTTGTGGTTCTTGGAAGAGTTCATCAAACTCTTGGAGTAACTTGGTCACAGCTGGATGGTTATCATCACTAACAGTAGGATTAGCATCAATAACAGATAGTTGAAATAAGGAAGCTACCTGGCCTTGTTGTTGGATTTTTCGAAATTGATTGAAAGAGATGGAAGTGATATGTTGGTCTCCCTGTAGCTTTATTGATTCCCCACCCCAAGAGAACTCCATGGATAATTTTTGATAATCCAATAGAATAGGCCCCAGCAATTGTAGCCATTGGACTCCAAGTACAATGTCTTCTCCTTGTATTGGTAACACATAACAGTCCACCAAAAAGACATGCTGCTGAATTTGTACTGGTACAGCTGAGCAGAATCCTTCACATTTAAGTACCTGACCATTGCCCACCATCACATCAAACTGGCGATCATTTAAGACAGGTAATTGCAGTTCAGCAACTACTCTTGGTTGCACAAAATTATGGGTGCTGCCCCCATCAACCAAAAGCAACATCTCAGATTTCCCAATAAGGCCCTTAAAACGTAATGTTTGAGGCACTACAAACCCAGATAAAGCATGCATACTAATCTGTGGAATGATTATGTCAGTAGTGTCTGTTGGTAAGCTGGACATAGCATCCAAGCACTCAGAATTGTGAAGCAACTCATCATCAATAATGTCTTCATCAGGCACAATCAACACATGCACTGAAGGTTTACATTTGTGGCCTCTAAACTATTTCTCACCACAATAAAAACAGAGATTCTTATCCTTTCTTTCCTGAATTTGGCTTTGAGTGAGTCTATGAGTAACTGTGGGGTTTGTTGGGGTGGTGGTTTGGCTGGTGTGAGTAGTTAGAACCGTAGGTTTGATATTATGGTTGTTGTGGTTAAACCTCGGTTGTGGTATGGGTGTGGGCAGTAATGGAGGATAAGGAGAATGTAATTTGGGTGGGTGATGCTTGAGGTGTAACTTAGATTCCTGTAGTTTGGCTAGGGACATTGCATGTGACAAGGAAGAAGGACGAAAGGCAGAGACATCATGTTGAATTTCATGTTTTAAGCCTGATACGAAACAACTTACTAGGAATGATTCAGAAAGACCATCCACTTGAGTGGATAAGTGTTCGAATTGCTCCTGGTATTCAAGCACCTTGCCTGTTTGAAACAGTTTGGTTAATTGACCTTGCGAATCTTCCAACTCCGAAGGACCGAATCTGGTTTGCAGAGATTTAAGGAATTTGGGCCAGGAATCGATAGTGGAATTTTTGTTGAACCATTGATACCATTGTAAAGGGCTTTACCTTCGAAATAGAAAGGAGCAATCTTCAAACGTTGCTCTTCTTCCATATCATAGAAGTCAAAGAACTGATTGATTTTGTAGATCCATCCTTGTGGATCTGTCAATCCATCGTAACATGAGACCTTCAATCTCAGGTTCTTCGCCGCTGCATGATCGCGTGTATTGGATTGCTGATTGGAAATGGAACTAAGATTTGGTGATTGTCGTTCTTTGTAGTTGTCAAAGATTGCATCCAATTTGCATGACAATTCTTGGAAACGCTTGTTCATCTGTTCCTTCAGCATTTCTACATCTGCTTGAGTGTGTTCCCAGCGATCTTCCACTGTTCGAGTGCGAGTCTCAGGAGCCATAGTTCAGAGGATGAAAGCACCAATTGATAGAGGTGATTCTCTACCCAGAACAGAATTAGAGGAGAAGAGAAGGATAATGACAGAAGAGAGAAATTCAAGAGATGAGAAGAAAGAAGTTTCATGTATATTCATCAAAAGTGTTTTATGAATTACAATTTCCCTATTTTATAGCTATTACAAGTATAGCCACGTATCCCACCACTAACTATTTCCCTCCTATTTCGTTTACACGTAACATTTCCCCCAACTAACTTTTCTAACAACCTTACACGTCATCTCTAAACCTCAAAGGCCTTTTCCTTTCGCGGTGCCCTTTTCTTCTAGCTATGTTTTGTTCTTCTGTTTGATTAGTATCATCCACTTCCTCTGCTTCTGAATTCTTCTCCTTTAAGTCGCCAGTTTCTTTAACTGTTTCTTCTTCTGGCAATGCTACTGTATCACCTTGTGGGACCAGGTGTGACCAAGACTAGTAGTGAGTTCGAGACAAAACAAGTCAATCTAAAGACAAAAAGGGGAAGGGAATGCAAGGGTTGACAGAGGTACCTAGTTATCAAGCACAGAGGAGAGCAAGTATTGTGATAATAAAAATTTACCAAAAAATTATTCTTTATTTTAATAAACAACATATAAAAATTAGCCAAAAAATTGGCAAAATAATCAGAGAATAATATTTGATTTCTCCAATCCTAAAGATAAAGAACGAGATACATCTAATCATGAAAAACCCGAGCCACAAATTCAAGTCTTACGCATCTATAGATTACAATAAGCTATAATCACAATAATGATGAAGAAAAGAAAGGTCCTAACTCTTGAGTAGTTTACCATACATGGGTACCATGAACAATATTGAATACACCATCTGGCAAACCAGCTTCCATTGCTAGTGCTGCAAGTATCATTGAAGCACCTGAAAAATTAATGGCAAAGACTATCGTCAACACCTCTTTAGGAGAAAAGGAAGAAAACAACGGTATGAAAAACAAAAGGAAATCGAGTTGGAAAAGAAAAAGGAGAGATCGAAAGACATGATAAAAAAACAAAAAAAAAAACTCTTCCCTGGCCACAATTCCATCCCTCTCCCAGCAATTACTAATAGGAAATACTTCAACTATTTCTAATCCACCCTGCACAGTTTTATCTCAAAACCAGACCAAAGACTAAAAAAGAAGACAGAAAAGGCATGGTGGTTTGCACTTCAACAACAGCTCCCTCCCAGAAGTTTCTTCTACAGTGCAAAAAAAACCACTGCATTTTCTTCAACCCATTTGAAGCCATCCCAACAGAAAATCACAACTAAACAACATAGTACAAAACTACATCATTGTCTAGTACTTTTGTGAACCTCCACAAACAAGAATAGCTAGGCGTCATCTTGACAAATTTCACCAGGTTATTCCAAAGACAGAGACAGGAGAACACCATTCCCCAAGTCAATGAATTACCATAATGCAAAATCACCTAAATAAGCTCAATGTCATAAATCCATAATCTAAACCACCAAGGACGTGTCAAAAAACTATGAACAGTACTGATTCTAACATAGAAGCAAAGGGAAACAGAGGAAATAATGCACAGTGGAGTTCCAAGGGAACACAAACAGCAGAGACAATAGACACGAATCATGGAAGATGGGAACACTCAAGTGACTCTCCTGTACACGCAATCCATCTTATTTATACTGTAAGTGCATAAGTATATGTGCAAATCAAGGACTAATTATAGAGCTTATTAACAGCTATTAACCACAGACATAACTACAGGTTGACTAATATACTAGTGTGGTAAATATTCTCGTGAATCTAGACTACCACGGCGATGAACATGACTAGTATTGTAATATCCCAGAAAAGTAATAGTAATTTACAATAATAATAAATTAATAATAATAATAAATTATAAATTAGTAGTAATAATAATAATGTATATATATATATATTATGACTAATGATAAATTGTGATTAATTGAATTATTAATTGATTAATCATTTATGCATTAATGTTTGATTGTTTGATTGGTAATATGATTGGATTAGGATAAGTTAGCAATCTTTATTTGATTAGATATGATGAGTAAGCGATATTCTGAGCCATAAGAAATTAAAAAGAAAAGAAAAATAATTGTACGAAGTCCAGCCCATGTCTGAGCCCTAAACTTCGGCTATAAATAGAGGCCTAGCCTAACCCTAACCAATACTCAGTATTTCTCCTCTTCTCCTATGCTACTCTCTCCTTACTTCAAAAGCTTATTTATTTTATTTTTATATTCTTTTGGTTAATGTTGAGATATATAGTCCCACATTGATTGTGTGTGCAACTAATGTGGAGTTTATAAAGTCTTGAGCACTCCCACCCTTTGAGCTAGCTTTTGGGGTGGTGTATCTCAAGGTTCTTTACAGATCAGATGATTAATAGAAGGGTTAACATGATTTGTTTGGTTGGATCATGTAGTCATCTTGGTTAGTATGTAAGCACAAGAGGTTTTTCTAAACTTAGGTCCATAGTCGGAGGGGGTTCCTCGCATTTTAGCCAACTTAGTAGTTCCGTTACTGAAAATATACTTATATTTTAATTCTTATGAAGTTTTATCATATTTGTATTACACGCGCTCTTAAACTATTTATCCAATGACGTAAAGCACTAAAAATATGAATTATAAACTTACTGGTAAGGGTTCCCACAATGATTGTCTAAAATAGTTTCAAACCATAAATTCACATTTTGTTTACTAAAATAAATAATCACCTGGATTTTTCTCACATGGCTTGAGAATAAAAGTGTTTCCACATGTAACCGCTATTGGGAACATCTGAAAAAAAATAAGGAAATAATTTAGTAAAAACTTCACTTGATGCATGCCAAAGCTTTACAAAGACAAAATTTAATGTAAACATAAGAACAATAGGTGTCCACAAATATGAAAATTTCAAGAGTCAGCATGCCTATGTTGTTACAGAAAAACTTTTTTATCAGCACAAATCTGTTCAATAGTTATCTGTCCTAGCTCCAAGAAGTAACAAGTGCACAAGAAGATTGAGCATTTGTTAACTGAGATTGTAAAAGGACCTTAGGTAGGGCCAGGGTAGTTAGGTTAGGTGGTCGGGTACTTAGAAACAGTTAGTTAGTAGCTTAATAGGGAAGCCTAATGACTTGTAAGTAAGGGGAATACACCTATGTTAAGAATAGCTTTTGAGAGTATATTGAGATGGTTTTCTCAAGTTAAAGAGTACTTGCCTCTTGGGAGAGGTTTTCTCTCTTGTATGTTTTGTACTAGTTCATCAATAAAATTGATACTTTTCTTCTTTCTCTTCTTTCATCAATAAAATTAACAAGTCCCCTTGAAAAACCATGGTCCTACCTGCCGAAACCTCACGGAGATCGGTTCCACTGAAGTGAAAGTGGAAGCTCAGGGAAAATCTATCCAAGAACTCAAAAAGGAAACCAATAAAATCAACCGAAAATTGGAGGGACTTGATGAAATACGCTCCTTCATGAAGGAGTGGATGAAGAAGAATGAGACAAAGGATACTTATAACCTAGAGGAAAGGCGAAAGGGTTAGTTCGGATTCCACTATATGAGAACTTAAGAAGATGCTGGCGAAATTGGTAAAGACCCAAGAAATGGTGGCTGATAAAGAAAAGGAGGAGAAGCTACTCTTTAGAATCAAGAAGCAAGATTCCAATGTCTGTGACAGAACATGTTCATGGAAAAGGGTATTAAGTCACCATATTTCGAAAGCAATGTTAAAAGGGTCGTTGAACCAGAGCCTTTCGCTATCATGGGCACATCTACAGACCAAAGCAGGTCGAGCCCTAAAATGATGGAAGATCATTCTTGAGTTTCAAAGTTTGAATTGTCCATCTTTAAAGGAGTGCCCTCTCTTGGTTGGATTGCAAAAGCGGAGAGGTCCTTCATCCGAGAAGATACAAGAAGAATCAGGTACCAAACTATAGTTGTATCAGCATAAAGGCATGAATACATAGTCAGGGAAATATATTTAATTTTTTGTTACAGAATGTGTTAAAAATATAAACATAAAAACTACTCAGGTGCCTTCATCTAGCAGTAAGCTTTTGGGAGAATTGGTTCTTAACATGTAATCAAAGCCTCTATGACCATTGACCAATCGATCTTTAGTTCGACCATTGGCACCCCATTCTTTTAATAAATATTGTGGAATTTCTTAGCACAAAATAAATAGCCTGTATATTATCCACACTTCAAGTTCAAAGAGTTTTTGCGTGAAGGGACATCTTTGAAATATAAATATAAAAACTATTCATGCACCTTCATCTAACAACTTAAGTTGTTGGGTTGAATTGGTTCTTTAAAGAATGCATTTAATTTCTAAGATTTTTTGTTCCTAACCACAATAGCTTATGACTTATCATAAACCATTAATAAAAAATAAATAATAAAGTTCATCTTTTGAAACTACTAAGAGAAAAAGAAAGAAATCCAGAGAAGAAAGGTTTGGATAAATAGGAGCAACAGTGATACATACTATTATTAGATGGTCTTTCTACATTTATTTTGATTGTTTAACAACTTGGTTTTGCAAAAAGAAGTAAAAGACAGGTTAACCCTTCTGGACCAATTCCTACTCGAAGGAGCACGCCTATACACAGAACATAGCCAATTTCTCCATTTACAAAAATAAAGGAACAGAATGAATATTGAATTAACTAAAATAAAGAAGAAAGGTCTAGCATGGAAGACATACCCACAAGGGTACCGTTGCTGGAAAGTTAAAGGGGCAGATTCCAGCACAAACTCCAAGGGGCTCTTTGATGTTGTATGTATCAATCCCATTACCAACATTAGGGACAAATTCCCCCATTTGCAAATTTGCCATCCCACAAGCATGTTCTACCACTTCTGCAGAAAAGATAGGAAGTCCATTTTGAAATAATTGTTAGAGATGTAAAATAAAACCATCCATATGCCTTTATCTAGTAACTTAAGCTTTTGGAATAGTTGGTTCGCGATACTGTATCAGAGTCTCTATGATGAAACTGTCTAGTTCAATCCTTACTGCTCTCATTTCTCTATTCAAAAGTTGAATTTTAGAACAAGATACGTTGATTTGTACATTATCCATGAGCCCAATAGGCTTTTGTGTGAGGGAGCATATTAGAAATATAATATAAATGTATTAATGTGCCTCCACCCAAAAGCTTAAGTTTTTAGGATAATTGGTTCATGACAATAACTATAAAAACAATTAAATAAATAATTTTAGTCAAAAGAATTAGTTTTCCCCTATAAAGAAGGAAAAGAAACTAACCTAAACCACGAAGCACATCTCCTTGGGCACCTTTTAATGTTTTGCCCTGTTCTATGGTGATATTCATGGCAAGCTTATCCTAAAATAAGAAAAAGTATTCCTGCCATCAAATTCAAAGCATGATAGAAATTGTATCTGTTTGAATGTCACACACTTACAATATCTCTACGAATAAGCTCCTGAAGTTTAAGCATAATACGTTGACGAGCGGTGATAGGAGTGTTTTTCCATGAAGGAAAAGCTTGCTTGGCTGCACTAACTGCAGCTTTAAACTCTTCGTATGTTGTTATGGGAACTTGAGATACAACTTCTTGTGTTGCCTGAGTAAAGATATATATATTTCAAAATTAATTTTAATATAAACCACCTATCACAATGTTCAGAAAATTTCAAACAAGTATCACTGAAGAATGTATCAGCTTACAGGATTCGTAACATCAATGATAACACAGCCTTGAGAATCTACATATTTACCTCCAATAAAATTTGGGACCTTCAGCTAAATTAAAAAAAAAAAAGTCACAAATTTAATACTTAATAACTACAATGAGCAAGAAAGAGAAAGATAGAAAAAGTAAAAATTACATAGAGGTAAAATATTGTCCTTGGATTTTCAATCATACCAGATGGTAGTTTTGGTTTAAAGAACCATCAGATGAACTATCGTTTGTCTCAACAGGAATAGATCTATTTGGCCTCCATGACTTAAAAGTTTTCTCTGCAAGATGTAATTAAGCATGGTTATGATGAAGATATAGTTTTTTGACAACCACTAAAACAGCGTGGTAGTATACGCTATGGGCAAATACATTTAGCCTCTCTGCACTCAAGTATCAAGTACTCTTTTAACTTTTATCAATAAAGAATTTCACATTATCGCAGAAGAAAAATGAACAGGGAAACAAAAAACTACTTAACTAGAAAAAATCATTGAATACCAGTTACCAAAAATAAAGGATAAAAGGACAAATACCAGTGAACAAGGCTTCCCGACTTTGCCAGGGTAGCCAGGGGTGAGGATCGATTGTATTAAGTGTTACCCTTGTATTTTGCAAATAAGGTGTTTCTCATACTCGAACCAGTTACCAAAAATACATTGTAAAAATTCCAACTTCTAGATATCACTAAAAAGTCAAAAGCTAGACATGGCTGATTTTCAGTTATGATGAGGAGCAGCAACTTTATTCTCTCTTCAATTATGATTCTTTCAGTGTCTCTTTTGCTAAAAGAGATATATAAGGCATAAGCATGATACAACAACAGAATGGCATCATTGTGTATGGACTCATACAAGAACAATTAATGACACGGAATATCATGAATACAAGCAAGTCCAAATATCAGTAAATGAAGAATTCAAAAGCAATAGAAATTTTCAACTCTTGGAAATTAATACTTCAGTTTCTAAGGTGAAAAAATAGTTCCCCCAACTATTATCTAAAGTTATCATAGAATGATACCAATATATGCTTGTATTGAGTAGAAATTAAACCTATAGCGCTCTAATTACTAGATCAACTAGTTGACAAGGAGAGCCAGAATGATGTAAAACCTGATAGATTTCCCTGCCGAATCTTTGCTTTGAGGTTGTACAAGTGCCTTGGTGTTGACTGCAGTTCTGGATTGCTTTGCTTGAGAGCTTTGAGCACTTGACGAGGTTTTATACCAGCTTCAGTCATTAATTTGATTTGTCTCACTTCTTCCTCAGTGAAACGTCGACTATAAGGATGTTCTGACATGTCTTTCAATGGATCATGATTGTGATCTCCATTTTTTATAGTAAGAACCCATACATCATCTTCCTTTTTACCTATGGCTTCAAAAGGACAGTTTATAAGGCGTGAAGTTACTTTCCTTTTGCGCTTACTTTCATCAATTTTGCGCCTATTTCGATAGACACCTCCTCTGTCACAGCCAAGGATGACTCTTCTATCCTTTCTGGACTTCTTGATGGTCACAACATATCCTTGATTGGCACCAAAATCACGAACATGTTTAATGAGGTCTTCACGATCTTGGAAAGTTCCGGATGGTGGAGGAATCATCCTTGTTAATCCTACTGTAGGCTCTGATTGATTTTGAGTCTCCATGAAAGATGCCAAAACCGAGATCCCAAGTAAAAATTTACAGAGTACCTATGAAAAATCCAATCAGCAATAAGTGCAAAACAAGAAATTCTCTTCTATTTTAGTTCAAGATGTCATGCCATCTGTTTCAGGTATATGAGGCAACAAAAAGGTATATGTCTCTTACAACAGATCCTAAGGACTACGATGGTCTAAAGGAATCAAACATAGCATCAAAATCATACATGTGAAAATTGATACCCCTATCTGATATTTATTGACACCCAATTTTCATCATCAGCAACAAAGCATTGCTAAGAATTGAACCTTAGGCAGATCCCAATCTTAAGTGCCAAACCACCTAAGCACTAAGACAGTTTCACACAACCTCATTCCAATCAAATGAAATTTATGAATTTGGCACATCATTCTAGGACAGTCTTTTTAATTTGATATGCAGGTTCAAATTATTAGCATATATGGAGTTTATTTTAGTAGCTCAGTAGTTGTTGTAGTGGGCTCTATGTATGTACATATTGTAATGGGCCTTATGGGCCCTGACTGTAGTAATATAGTCCTAAGTGAGCTTACTATAGCTTTGGTGGACAGGATACGTGTCTCTAGTTTGTTACAACAGACCAACCGTTGTGTAATAGCTTTATATACAGGACAACACATTGCATGTACCCACCTTTAATTAGAATAGAAAATACACGTTCACATTCAGATCTTTCTCTCTTTCTCTTCCTTTCTCTCTCTCACTTTCACTTTCTATCATTTTCTCTGATGGTATCAGAGCTCTCTTTGAGGGCCTGATACAAAGATCTTTCACCATGTCTTCCGCGTCGTCAACACAGCCAAGTCGCGATGCATCAACGCACAACTGTGATGCATCAACAGATAACAAACCTCCGTCATTGTTCAATCATCAGAGCTGTGTAAAGCTCACTGAAACAAACTATCTACTTTGGAATCAAATAGTAGATCCGGTGATAACCTCTCATCAGCTTCACTCTTTTCTTGTTAATCCTAAAATTCCACTTCAGTACCTGTCAGAACAAGATCGTATTGGAGGCATAGTGAATGCTGAATATACAACATGGTTACGTCAAGATCAGATGTTGTTATCGTGGCTATTTTCAACGATTTCAGAAGATGTAGCAAATGAAATTGTTGGAGTTCAGTATGCACATGAGGCCTGGGAGAAAATACATAAATTCTTCCATGGTATGATGAAATCCAAGTCAAGACAACTTAGATCTGAACTTCGCACCATCAAGAAAGGTGGAAGATCAGTTTCTGAGTATCTCAAACGCATCAAATCCCTATGTGATGAGCTTAAAGCGATCAGAAATCCTTGTTCAATAGAGGAGCAAACTAAAATCATTCTGGATGGCCTACCAGCAGAGTTTAATGCCTTTGTAGCCTCAGTGAGAGCAAGAGAAAATCCTTACTCTGTTGATGATTTAAGAGTTGAGCTTTTGTCACATGAAATGATGTTAATGAAGCAGAATGAGGCTCTATTGTCAGAATCAATGTCCGTTAATGTAGCACAAAAATCCTTTCAAGTCAATAATCAGAAAGATGCATCTATGAACAGATCTGCACTTGCTGAAGTTGATCTCAACCAGAATCAAACCACAAGCATTCAGAATAACTATAGCTCAAATGTAAGAGGAAGAGGCAGAGGAAGAAGTTTTGGCCGAAATTTTAGAGGAAGAGGTCGTGGAGGAAGAAATGTTCAATGCCAACTTTGTTACAAGTTTGGTCATCAAGTACAAAGTTGCTGGTATAGATTTGATGACAGCTTTGTTCCTACAATTCCTCCACCTGAAGAACCTCAATATTTCACTTCTTCCACTCCAGTTCACTTTCAGAGGTCATTTCAGTATGTTAGACCTCAGATCAATCCACCACAAGCAATGCTAACCACTGCTCAAACACAGAATCCGATTCAGCCACATTTCAATCCTCAGATTAATGCTACCTCTCTAACTCATCAAGGCCAAGGTCTTCTTCCAACACCACCAACCGTTCAAGCACTGGAGTAGTATCCAGATTCAGGAGCCACTCAGCATGTCACGGCCAATCCTAATAATCTTTTGCAAAGCACTCAATTATCTGGTGCTGATCAAATTTTCTTAGGAAATGGTCAAGGTTTGCAAGTCAAAGCCACCGGTTCTTCCTTCTTTTCTTCACCTTTGAAACCACACACTAATTTACATCTTCGCAATTTACTTCTTGTGCCTTCTATAACCAAAAATTTGGTCAGTGTGAGTCAGTTTGCTCGTGACAATGGAGTTTATTTGAATTTCACCCGTCTACTTGTTGTGTTAAATCCCAAGTATCTCATGAAGTCCTTGTGGAAGGTACACTGGGAACAGATGGCTTGTATCGCTTCAGTGGTCTTCAACTTTCCCATTGTCCAAGTCAGCAGCTTGCACTAGACTCTAGCTCTAGTAATTCTGTCTTACTTTGTAATTCTGATCTTTCTAGCTCTAGTTCTACTTCATGTACTGGCTCCACTCCAACTTGTATACAGAATAGTACTTTTGATTCTCAGAAACCTGTAGTTTCCAATTACATGTACTCCTTGTGGCATTGTCGCCTAGGTCATCCTCATAGTGAGGCTCTGAAAATTGTACTAAACTCTTGTAAGCTTCCTATTCCTAATAAAACTGACTTGAATTTCTGTTCTGCTTGTTGTTTGGGTAAATCACACAGACTTCACTCTCCTTCTTCTAGTAAGACATATGATAAACCTTTTGATCTAATTTATAGTGATCTTTGGGGTCCAGCTCCCATCAAATCCACCATGGGTTTCACCTATTATATTTCCTTTGTGGATGCCAACACCAGATTTACTTGGATTTATCCATTAAAACTAAAATCAGAAGCCCTGCAAGTCTTCACACACTTTCAAGCCCTTGTCCTAAACCAGTTTCAATCTACCATCAAGGCTCTCCAAACAGATTGGGGAGGAGAGTACCGTACATTTCAACAACTTCTAAAACAGCAAGGAATCACTCACAGAATTACTTGCCCACATACCCATCATCAAAATGGGGTAGTTGAAAGAAAACACAGGCACATTGTAGAGACTGGATTAACCCTTCTTGCTCATGCCTCTCTCCCAATGAAATTTTGGGATCATGCTTTTATTTCTGCTGTGTACTTAATAAATTGTCTTCCTACAGCAGCTCTGAACTTTGAAGTTCCCTTCACAAAGTTAAACAAGACACCTCCTGACTATAAATTCCTCAAAGTGTTTGGGTGTGCATGCTTCCCCTTTTTAAGACCCTATAATCAGCATAAACTTGATTTTCGAAGCAGTGAATGCATATTTCTTGGATACTCACCTAATCACAAAGGTTACCAGTGTCTCAGCTCCAGTGGCAGAATTTTCATTTCCAAGGATGTCCTTTTTAATGAAACCAAGTTTCCCTACTCCTCTTGGTTTGATTCAAAGCTTACAACAACATTACCCACTAATTCCTTCTCTGTGTCCAGCTCCATTCCTCTAGTTGAATCATATAAAGCTTCTAACACTGATTCTGCCATTATCTCTAATGCTAGTTCTGCTGCAGATACTACCTCCCAGAATATTGTTCAGCAAACTGACTCAACTGACTCACTCATTCAGTCACCAGTGTCTCCAGACTTGAATACAACCCCTGCACACTCCCCTGGTCAGTCATCAGCATCTCAAGCCTCACTTGCAGCCTCTACTTCTCCTTCAAGTGCTTCATCCTCCTCTTCCATTAGTTCAGGTTCTGAATACATCCCTTCAGATTCTAATGTCTTAATTTCTCCTCCCACTCGTTCTATTCTCACACGCTCTAAAACTGCCATGAGACCTCAAGTTTTTCTTACTTCTCTTGAACCAAATTCTGTCAAGCAAGCCTTAACCAGCCCCAATTGGCTCCCTGCCATGCAAGCAGAATTCACTGCTCTTCTCAATAATTCTACATGGACCTTAGTTTCTCTACCCCCAAACAGAAAAGCCATAGGCTGCAAGTGGGTATTTAGAGTGAAGGAAAATCCAGATGGTACTATCAACAAATACAAAGCTAGGTTGGTGGCAAAAGGGTTTCATCAACAAGAAGGTTTTGATTATAATGAAACCTTCTCCCCGGTTGTTAAACCAATTACTATTCGAACCATTCTCACTATTGCTATCTCTTTTGGCTGGCCCATTAAGCAATTAGATGTAAATAATGCCTTCCTAAATGGCATTCTTGAGGAAGAAGTGTACATGAAACAACCTCCAGGCTTTGAATCTTCTGACAAATCTCTTGTATGCAGGTTACATAAAGCTCTTTATGGCTTAAAACAGGCTCGAAGAGCTTGGTTTGACAGACTAAGAGGGGCCTTACTGCAGCTGGGTTTTTTAGCAAGCAAATGTGACCCCTCTTTGTTCATTTACAGAGGACAGTCTCAGTGTGTGTTTTTACTGATTTATGTGGATGATATTATCATCACTGGTGGTGATTCTCTGTTTATTCAGTCTCTTATCCAGCAGCTGCACTCTTATTTTGCACTTAAAGATCTTGGAGATTTAGATTACTTTCTTGGCATAGAAGTGAAGAAAGCTTCTTCAGGTGCCTTGTTGCTTTCCCAATCCAAATACATTCGTGATCTGCTTCACAAGGCTAAGATGGCTGAAACAAAAGGCATCTCCACTCCTCTTCCTTTAGGGTGCAAACTCTCTAAGCATGGCTCCAATTACTTCTCAGATCCCTCTTTCTATCGATCAATTGTTGGGGCTCTGCAATATGCTACTCTCACTAGACCAGAAATCAGTTATGCTGTTAACAAGGCTTGTCAATTTATGAGCCAACCTCTTGAAGAGCATTGGTCTGCTGTCAAACGCATTCTTCGTTATCTAAAAGGCACCTTGTATCATGGAATGGTTCTTAAACCATCTAATCCCAGCCAGCTGTTCTCAGTTACTGCATTTTGTGATGCAGATTGGGCTAGTGACCCTGATGATCGTCGTTCAACTTCAGGAGCTTGTGTATTCTTTGGTTCCAATTTAATATCTTGGTGGTCCAAAAAGCAACACCTTGTTGCTCGATCAAGCACAGAAGCAGAATACCGCAGCCTTGCTCTTGCCACTGCTGAAGTCCTCTGGCTCAAATCTTTACTTCAGGAACTGAATATTCAGTTTTACACTCCACACATATATTGTGATAATATGAGCACTGTAGCTTTATCACACAATCCAGTCCTACATGCAAGAACCAAACATATGGAATTGGACATTTTCTTTGTTCATGAACGAGTTCTTGCTAAAGACGTTGTTGTCTTCCATGTTCCAGCTCTGGATCAGATAGCTGACACCCTTACCAAGAGTTTATCAGCATCTCGTTTTGCTTCTTTGAGAGACAAACTCACGGTTGTGGACACACATCTGTTTCTCCACCACCCCTGAGTTTGAGGGGGGCTATTAGCATATATGGAGTTTATTTTAGTAGCTCAGTAGTTGTTGTAGTGGGCTCTATGTATGTACATATTGTAATGGGCCTTATGGGCCCTGACTGTAGTAATATAGTCCTAAGTGAGCTTACTGTAGCTTTGGTGTACAGGATACGTGTCTCTAGTTTGTTACAACAGATCAACCGTTGTGTAATAGCTTTATATACAGGACAACACATTGCATGTACCCACCTTTAATCAGAATAGAAAATACACGTTCACATTCAGATCTTTCTCTCTTTCTCTTTCTTTCTCTCTCTCACTTTCACTTTCTATGATTTTCTCTGACAAATCAAGTAGCACTTTTTGGTTGAAAACTCACTTGAGTTCTTAACATGATAAACTATAGCTACATGTTTGTGCACCAAAACCATCTAAGAAAGAAATGGTGCAGCAGAACACTACAGAGAATACGTTTATATATGGAAGCACAAGTTACAGATTGCATATTTCACATAACAAACTTAGAAAATATTCAACTACTTGAAATTCTCAGAAGGAGAATCAAGCAGCAATGAAGTCAAGAACTTCAAAGATCTACTGATGTGACTAGTTTGGTGTAATTTTGACATTTGGGTTAACTGAAATATTTTCAATCCTAGGATTATTTAATAATTTTTATTAGGGTCATAAGTCAGGTGAGTATGTGGTTATGTCTACATATGGGCTTTAGTTTTGAGGGTTTTTCCATAAAATTATTACTGCTCTTTAGGAAAAAAAAATTTAAGTTTATTAGTACTTATCCTTGCACTGACAAGCCAGCGGTACAACCAAATAACCTGTATGAGAGGTCAATTACCCTCATTTATACCCTTAATTCTCCCAAGACCAAATTCTGATATGTTCAATCCTATGCCTTCCAATATCCTACATAAGAACTGCAACCAAAAAAACCATTTCAATTTCAGCTTTATCTTCTTTTTATTGGGCAAATTATAGATTACCCCTGTCAACTTTGCACGTAGCGCAATTACCCTCAAAACAAGCAATTTACTGAAATGTACTATTGAACTGTGCAATCACTTCAAAGTCCGAATCTTAACTTTCAGTCCAAATCACTAACAAAAGGGGATGATCAGAACGGGAGAAAATTGATTTCACATGTTGTCTCCATTACCCATGTAGAAGTAGTTATGTTTTGGGGAGATTTGCACAATCCAATAGCAAATTAGTAAATTGCATGTTTTAAAACTTTTGGGTCTAATTTGCACCAAAAGCAAATTTCAAGATGGTAATCTATAATTTACCCATTTTTATTTAAGGATACAACTGGATACAACTATATCCAAATGCTCTGCTGCGTACCATGAAACAAATTTACGCACAAAAGCTTAGTCTCCAAAGACCTTACCAAAACAAATCTACACATTTTCTATGTCTCTAATTATCGATTCATAATTTGAAACTAAGTAGAATTTATATATCATAATAAGAAAAGTATGTCAGAGCAAAAGAAATTGCTTCAAACTCACTCTTGTTCTCAATAATTAGAGATTACCAAATTATTCACGTATCAAAGAACTAACAACTTTTGCTAATTTAAAAAAATAAAATAAAATACAATAGCTTGCTAATCAATACACAGAACACCATTTTGAATTCCAATTCCTTTCTTGATTGAAACTCCTACATCCTCGCAAAAACATTCCCGACACTTCTCTTATAACAAATTGAAATTCTTAGAATCTTACGCAATAGTCATCTTATAATTGAAAAATAAATAAATAAATAAAGCATACACACGCACACACATAGGGCTATAATGATTCGGGTTAATCCAAAAACACAGCTCTGGCCTCCTACACAGTTGAAAGAGCAACTTTGACAGTAACGAGAGAGTGAAAGGTCTCACCTGATCACCAAAGAGACCAAGTAGAAGAAGGTTCATCGACAAGATTGCTCCTCACAGCCCCAACATAAGAACGATAGCTAGGAAGTGAATCAAAGACAAAGAAACAAAAAAATCATAATAAAATTAAAAAATCAAGCCCCCACTAATCATAATCAAATATTTAACAGGAAACTAATCCTCAAATATCAGACACAGATAAATAATGCTCCAATAAAGTTCCTTCCTTCACACATACCAAAAGTGTATAATCACAGGGAATTATCTAATTAATTCAATTTATATTAAATTATTCTAACTACTATTTTTTCTCTTTTCTTTAGATCAGAATCTCAAGAATAGAGAAAGATAAATATTAATAAATAGAGAATAATAAATGTTAATCAAAATTCTGATCTAATAATATTAAAGAGTAATTGACAAAGTTACGCAGAAAAAAATAACAAATAGAATAATTTATCCGGTACTAATAAATTTTTATTTTATTTTTGTGACATAATAAATGGCATACCTTTGAGTGGGGAACTTGCACTGTTTGACTGATGAAAACAATATATATATGCATCGAAAGAAAGTGAGGGAAAATTTTGAAGGTGTTATAGCCCACAAAATGGATCGGGACGCCCACTAGTTTTGATAATCAGCATCAACCCCTTTGTCTCTCACTCTCTCTCTCTCTCTCTCTCGGTTAAGGTTTCCTTTTCAAAGACCCAAAGTTAAATGGATGAGTGTGACCGCGCACTTTTGAAGAGAATGGGAAGTTTGTGGAGAACGAGAGAGTGACGTCGTTTTGAGGATGATACGTCACACGCGCAATGGAGCGTGTGGGAGAAGGCATATGTGAATGAGGGAGTGAGTGGCACTAGCAGTATTGGTATTTTCGATTGACTATTGAGATGAGTGTCCCCTTAGTCAAAATGGAGAAGACATTTGGCAACGTTCAATTGTGTTTGTTGTCCCGGTCCCTGTCTCAATTTCACTAAGAAGGGGATTTTTGGTAGATGATTTATTTATATACGGTAGAAGATTTCAATTTTTATTTTATTTTTGGAATATGATTTTTTTCAAAATTTCATTTTGTGTGTAAGGGATTGTTTGGTAGAAGGAATTTTTTGAGATTTTCGAATAAGTGATAGTGTTAATTCTATTTACTTACATTTGGTATAAGATTTCTATATTTTTATTTTTTTTTGAAAATTTGATTTTTCAAGGATTTTGTTTTGTGTACAATTTTCTTTCAAAATGTCATCCAAGAATATCACCAAAGATGTGGTATTCTTGGAATCCTAGGTGTTGGAAAAAATTTACACATTTTTTGAAACAAAATCCTAGTAATACTTTGACCTACCGAACAGCTTTTTGGTAATATTTTCGAAAAAGTGATTTTCCCATCATATTCCTAGGAATCATGATTCCCAGGTATAAAAAAATTTATCCTCTATTAAACGCCTCCTAAAATATAAACCAGAATACCATCCAGAGAATGATATTCTTACTTTCCTGAGAAAATGGAAAATTAGATGTGAAAATTCTCACAAAAATTTCGATAATATTTTAGCTTACCAAACAATTTTTTAATGACATTATTGAAAAATTCATTTTTTCACCATATTCCCAGGAATTGTTATTCCATGATAAAAAAAATCCTTACTTAGTGTGTTTTAGGATTGACTTTAGGGGGTGTTTGTTTCAAGTTTTTGAAGAGGATTACCGGTAATCCTTCTTTGGTAAATGTAATTACCACGTTTGGTAGAAGGAATAAATTACGATTCCCAGATATCCAAGGATTACCGGTAATTTGATTTATAAAGAAAAGTCACTATTCAGATTACCAAAAATAATATGGTAATTCGGAATACCAATCAGAATACCAAGTAAAGGAAAAGCATAACAATAAATTTTGAGACAAAAATACCCCAATACACATAAAAATCTAGACCCAATCTATCAATTACAAAAGT
This sequence comes from Gastrolobium bilobum, assembly GCF_033153095.1. Classification (NCBI taxonomy): domain Eukaryota; kingdom Viridiplantae; phylum Streptophyta; class Magnoliopsida; order Fabales; family Fabaceae; genus Gastrolobium; species Gastrolobium bilobum. The sequence continues at coordinate 97,903 of NW_026895267.1, read as the reverse complement.
AAAAATAGTTTGGGGTTATTTTTGTAAAATAACCTCATATTCCAAGTCATATTTCGTTCTAAATCAAATATGGAATCAGTAATTTTTACTCAATATTCCCGGTAATATTTTGGCGAACCAAACACATCTTTCGTAAGATTCCAAGTAAACTCAATTTCTACTGTATTCCCATTAATCATGATTCCCGGTCACCAAAAAATTTCTCTTGTACCAAACACACCCTTAATGAACCATTTCTCGTATTACGACATTTAGAAAAGTTAATCGAAAATAAAAGTTTTTTCTATTTGGTTTTATTAGTGTATCTGTAGTAGAATACTTCAAGTTGTATAAAACATAGATGATTATTTCTTTCTCTTTTTTGTATTCAAATGTATGGTTGTTAGACTGTCAGCTCATCATTGAGTTTCTCCCTTGTGTTCCATTGTATGGCTATTAGACTGCCAACTCATCATTTAGTGGACATCGGCTATATATATAGAGCTGATAACCTCTTCTGGAACCATATTATTGAACCGATCATAACCTCACACCAATTACAACGTTTTTTGGTGAACCTTAAGATTCCCTTGAAGTTCGACTCTGATGAAGATCGAGAGAGAAACACACTCAATTCAACGTACACTAAACGGTTAATGCAAGATCAGATGCTTCTGACTTGGCTGTTGTTTACCATTTCAGAACCAGTAGTGAACGACATTCTTCCTATCAAGCATTCATTCGAAGCATAGGAGAATATTCACAAGTTATTTCATGGTGTAATGAACGCGCGAGCCAGACAACTCATATCTGAGTTAAAAACGATGAAGAAAGGATCTAAAACCGCGAAAGAGTACCTCGCGAGGATCAAAACGAACTATGACTCACTCAAATCCATTGGAAATCCAGTTTCTGTTAAACAACACACAGAAACGATACTTGAAGGATTAACTTCTGACTATAACTCATTCGTAATAATGATTCATGGTCGAGACAGGGCCTACTCAGTCGCAGATCTAAGAATAAAACTCATGGCTTCTGAACAACTTATAATCAAACAAAATGAGCAAGTATTGATTGAAGGAGCTTCAATAAACCTGACTTTGCGACTCCAGCCACCACAGAAGATCGCGTCTGATGAAGAAGATGACTCTATTTCTGAAACCAGAAAATAGAATCGAATAGAGGAATGTGATTTCAAGTGTTTCAACTCTTCAAATGATAAAAATATAAGAAGAACAAGATCTGGAATGAAACCTAATAGAGGAAGAGGATGTGGAAGCAAGAACAACATTCATTGTCAACTCTGCTATAAGTTTGGACATGACGTTAGAGACTGCTGGTATAGGTTTGAAGAGAACTTCATCCCTAACCTTCGACCACCACAAAACACATCATATCCACAATTTTTTCTTCAACAACAGTCTCAACCAGTGAAGTCTTATCAATATAATAGACCTTAAAGCCAACCACAAGCTTATGTTACTACTCAATCTATAGTTCCTTCCACGTCAAACTCAATTCCACTTGTTGAATGGCTTTCTAACTCTGGAGCATTAAACCATGTCACTGGAACACCACAGAACATGATGCAATCTCAGCATCTAAGTGTTACAGACCATATTTTCGTTAGAAATGGCCAAGGTTTGCTTATAACAACTATTGGTTCTTCATTTTTTATATCTCATTTCACTCTAAATCTTGTTTGCATCTTAAGAACTTACTCCTAGTTCCTGCAATCACCAAAAATCTTATCAGTGTCAGTTAGTATGCTAAGGATAATTCTGTATATTTTGAATTCCATTTTGATGTTTGTTTTGTGAAATGTCAGGATTCCCATAAGATTCTCCTTAAAGGAGCAGTTGCTACTGATAGTTTATATCAGTTCCAGACTTAACGCTTGTCAAATTTCCTGACTCATTTACAAGTCACAATTGTTCGAGTTCATCCTTGCTTGCTATTACAAGCAATTCAGCTAATCTTGTTAGTTCTAGTGTCAATATTAATACCCAATGTCTTAATACCTTTGTTGATGTTATTGATAGTGAATGTATTCCATCTAAATCCATGTTTTCTCTGTGGCACTGTCACTTCGAACACCCTCATTTAGAGTCTCTTAAGGTTGTACTCAAAAATTGTAATATACATATTAGCAATAAAATGGCTGATTTCTGTTCTGCTTGTTGTTGTGCAAAATCTCATAGACTGCCTTCTATGCCATCTGGTACTGAATATAAAACACCATGTAACCTTGTTTACAATGACCTGTGGGGTCCTTCATCCCTTAAATCAACACTTGGCAATTCTTACTATATTTCATTTGTTGATACTCACACTTGTTACACATGGCTCTACCCTATAAAATAAAAATCAGATGCCATTAATATCTTCAACCAATTCCATACCATGGTGACAAATCAATTCCAGCTACCTTTGAAAGCACTCCAAACATACTTGGGTGGAGAGTTTAGAATTTTCACTCAATATCTTAACTCACATGGCATAGCCTATCGAGTGACTTGTCCACACACACACCATCAAATTGGTGTTGTGGAAAGAAATCATCGTCATGTTATGGAGACTGGTCTTGCACTTCTAGCCCATTTTAAACCCCCAATGCAATTTTTGGATTATGCATTCACCATGGCCACTTATTTAATAAACAAACTCCCTTTATTTGCAATAAACCTTGAAATCCCTCATTTTAAACTCTACAAACAACAGCCTGACTACAAATTCCTGGTTATTGTGCCTTCCTATTTATAGGTGCACTTAGTTAATCCATCGGTATTAGTTCTAATAGCTTCGCTAATAATTTTACTCCCAAACTTAATATTCTAAACCTAGACATTTTCCTAGGAACTATCATATTTTTATTATAATTTTCGTTGCACTTTGCCGGTACATGTTTTATACTTAGCCGGTACTAGTTCTGACATCAAAGCTCATTATTCTTACTCCAAAATTGATATCCTTGACTTAGATATTTTTCTAGGAATAATTATATTTTTATTATAATTTTACGTGATACTTCACTGGTACGCGTTTATACCGCAAAGCAGACCCTGTATCTGCACTTTTCATCAGAAAAGCGGCTTAAGCATTATTTGACTTTCTAAATACTTTGAAGGTTCGAAAACTGCACCATAGTCATACTATGGAGCGCATACATGGGTGGAAAAACAAAAATTTTTGCAGCGGATGCATAAACCATCTATACACCCCATGTATGAATGCTTTAGGATGAAACAATATGGGGTTTCAGAATTACCTTTTTCACTTGTAGGCGCAAAAAGATGACGCCCTCCAACGATCATCCACACGGTTATCTCCTTCTTGCTAGCGAGAACTCTTTCTCCTTGATCCCTCCTTATCCTCGGTGGCTAGCTAGGCGCATGCAAGGAAGAGGCTACCAAGTGTTTGGATTATCTTTCTCAAGACTGTAATGGTGTCTTGAGGTTAGGTGATGGTGCAAAAGGAGAGAGAAGAAGAAAGGTTGGAACTTTTCTTAGAACCCTAAGAGGAGAGAGGGAGCATCAGGTTTTTCTAATTATCTGATCAACTACATCAGCCCCCCATTTAGTTAGGCGCAAATTTGAATGGTGAGAGGATCTTTCTTTGCTTGATCCTCTCACTTAACAACTGACCAGACTGTTGGGAGCCTTTGGAAGCTTCATGACTTGAATTCAAAATTCAAGTATGGATCATATCCATTTGTTCCATGAAATCTGATACAGAATCCAGTCAAGATTTCTCTCTCCACATAGGCGCCCCTCTTCCTCTTCTTCCCTCAAAATTTTTGTTGCAACAGTATTCATTTGAATTCTAAATTCAAATGAAAAAGCAGTTGAGAGAATCTCCATCCAATCTCTATTGGATAATTCTTTTAAATAATTTTAAATTATCCTCGACAACCTAACCTCATAGAATTTAAAATTCAAATTCAAATTTTAAATTTCAATTTGAAATTTAAACTCAAATATAAATTCTATCTTATCTCAGTTCGTAATTCGAATTCAAAATCCAAATTCAAATTTCAAATTTCAAATTTGCCCTAACCTTATTTTGGTCAAGTCAACTCTTTGACTTACTAGGAATCATGCCCTGAGGCCTCTTTGGCCTACCATCATATTTGGGCCCATTAGTGGAGAAAACTCTTTCACCACTAATGCCCCAAAAGGGCGCATGGATCAAGTGGGCTTAGAGTCCCTACTCCAATCCAACTTGACTCATAGTCTTAACAAAGCCCAATAACTTATTATTGGTCCAAACTTGCTATAACTTGCAATAAGGAATAACCTTTGTGTGTGACCTATTAGGCCCAATTAGTTACTAACATAAATAAACTTGAACTAGTTAAACTCCTTTAAAAAGGCCCAATGCATCTAATGACTACATGATACACTAGCAATGCTCTGTAGCTCCAGAACTAATTGAGTTGATCAAGTGATCTACCTTTCTGATTTGGATACCGTGCCAGCATTATCCCTCACATCGTCGGTCACATTTAGTCGAGAGCAAGGTAGAGTATCATCTATCTTTATTGACTAAATATAATATTTCACAGGAACTAGGAATCTTCTTATATTGACTCTAAGACAGATCATGACTCTTCATGATCTCTTACTATGCATAGATTCCCGAGTCAACTAGAAGTCATCTCAGCCCTACCGGTCTTTGTGAACAACTAATCCCTTATAGGGGATTGTGAGTCCTTTTGGCATGTCCATCTATACTCATGTATTCGGGTTATACCCAAGAGTACATTGTTCTCCCCATTTTCAGGCGAATAGAGTTGTATAGTCAAAGTATAACTCTAGGACATAGTATTCGATGACATCCTTAAGTCTAGGACGATCCGCACTACCAAACATTCAGAGACTTTACAAATCCAATGATACTCTCCATAATGAATCCTTGTGGAGTCTCTAGGGGGTCAGTTCAGTGTTATCTGTTCTCCAACAGATCCATCCACGACCTCAGCTAAGGCATCACCATGCCTGTATTCTATGAGGTCCCTACCTTGTATCTCCATACAAGTAGATGATGTTGTACTAGTCTTATTGAGATCACCAATACCCTTTCTTGGTGATTCAAGACCAGGAACAAATTTTAGGTAATAGACATTCAGTGTCCTCGAGTCCTCATGATCATGATCCCTATCATAGATCCTCGAGTGTACACCTGTTTTATTCCTAGGGTCTTTATCTTTAAACGTATATTTACAATGAAATATTGGCGAGACATAAATATGATAAAGATAAAGTTTGCTCAAATTTATTAATCATGAAATACTAAATAGAAAAAAGTGTTCAACTGATAAAATAGATTGTCTCTAGGACACCTATATACTAACAATCTTCCACTTGGCCTAGAGCCAATCAGGTTGACGTGTCAAACCTAAAGTCTCATAATGACTATCATGTTTTCTCTGAGAGAGACCCTTCGTCAGAGAATCGGCCAAATTATTATAAGTGGGGACGTAGTCCATCTTTATCTACATTCTTTCAATAATCTCTCGGATGAGGTGATACTTTCGGAGCACATGTTTGGACCTTTTATGAGACAAAGGTTCCTTGCCCTGGGCTATAGCACCAGTGTTGTCACAATACAAAGGTAATGGATCAACAATGCTCGAAACCACTCCAAGTTCTGCAACGAACTTCTTGATCCAAACTGCCTCTTTAGCCGCTTATGAAGCCGCTATGTATTCTGCCTCAGTTGTAGAGTCTGCCGTGGTCTCTTGCTTGGAACTCTTCTAAGAAACTGCTCCACCATTTAAGGTGTATATAAATCCTTACTGAGATTTACAGTCATCTTTATCACTCTAGAAGCTTGCATCAGTGAATCCCTTCACTATCAGCTCATTACTGCCACCATAAACCAGAAACAAATCCTTAGTCCTTCTCAAGTACTTAAGGATTGTCTTCACGACCGTCCAGTGACTCTCTCCAGGGTCAGACTGGTATCGGCTCGTAGTGCTTAAAGCATAAGAGACGTCTGGTCTAGTACATAGCATGGCATACACGATGGATCCAATTGCTGATGCATATGGAATCCTCTCCATGCGTTCCCTTTCGACAGGTGTCTTAGGACACAGAGCCTTAGAGAGATGAATGTCATGACCGACAAGAAGAAAACCCCTTTTCGACCCATCCACGCTAAACCTCTTTAGCATCTTGTCTATGTACGTGGATTGGGACAATCCCAGTAACCTCTTGGATCTATCTCTATAGATCTTAATACCTAGTATATAGGCTGCCTCTCCCATATCCTTCGTGGTGAAGTTCTCAGACAACCAAACATTTGTGGACTGTAACATGGGAATATCATTTCCAATGAGCAATATGTCATCTACATATAGCATAAGGAAAACAACAACATTCCCACTAACCTTCTTGTAGACACATGGTTCATCCTCATTCTTGATAAAACCGTTATCCTTAATGTCTTCATCAAAACGAAGATTCCAGCTCGTGGAAGTTTGTTTAATCCCATATATTGACCTTTGAAGTTTGCACACCATATGCTCTTGACTCTTGGATTCAAAACTTTCAGGTTGTGTCATATACACTTCCTCCTTCAAGAACTCATTCAAGAAGGCGGTTTTGACATCCATTTGCCAAACTTCATAATCATAATATGCGGCTATCGCTAGCATGATCCTACTAGATTTGATCATGGCAACAGGTGAGAAGGTTTCCTCAAAGTCAATTCCTTGTCTTTGATGGTAACCCTTCACAACCAACCCAACTTTATAGGTTTGGATGTTGCCATCAACATCAGTCTTCTTCTTGAAAACCCACTTGCACCCAATAGGAACTATTCCCTCAGGTGGTGGAACCAAGGTCCATACCTTGTTCTGATGCATCGAATCTATTTCGGATTCCATGGCTTCTTGCCATTTTAAGGAGTCAACATCCTTGACTGCCTCATTGTAGGAAGCAAGCTCATCATCCTCAACGGTCTGCTGATTCTCAATCACAAAACCGTACCTCTCAGATGGATGACTAAACCTAGTGCTCCTACGGGGCTGGGTGTCTGCTGCCTCCAGCTGAGGCATCGCCTGATCAACAAACTCGGGTTCCCCTATCTATTCTTGTAGATCTTGAATTTCTTCAAGTTCTACCTTACTCCTACTATCTTCTTGAGAAAGAAGGTCTTCCTCCCGCTCCCAAGTACACTCCTCTGGAGTTCTTCCTTCCCATTGCACTTTGACCATGGGAATGATCTTGCTTCTTAGCCTTTCTCACCTCGATCAAGTATCTTTAGTGGTCCTACGGGAGTTTTTAAGTTCTCCCAAATTTCCACATCATCGGGTTGTACAATATGCAAAGGATTCGCTATGTATCTCTGTAGCTGGGACACGTGAAACACATCATGGATGTTGGCCAAGTTCGGAGGCAAGGCAAGGCAACAGGCCCTACCCTACCAAGTATTTGGTATGGCCCAATAAATCTCGGGCTAAGCTTCCTCACTCTGATAGCACGACCAACACCGGTGACAAGTGAAAGTCTCACAAACACGTGCTCACCCTCATTAAACTCCAGTGGCCGATGCTTTTGTCATAGTAACTCTTCTTGAGATTTTATGCTTACTTAAGCTTCTCTCTGATCATCTGGATCTGTTGGATAGTGTCTTGAACAAAGTTCAAATCAAACAACTCACGATCTCCAACTTCAGACCAACAGGTAGGAGTCCTACACCTCCTACCATACAATGTCTCGTAGGATGCCATGCCCAGACTAACATGAAAACTGTTGTTGTACGAAAACTCAACCAATGGTAGCTACCAATCTCATGCTGAGCCATGCTCCATAGTGCAAGCCCTCAGCATGTCCTCCAATGTCAGGATGGTTTGCTCAGCCAATGGAGAACTCTATCTCTCGCTTTGGTGAAAATTCAGGAATCTCCTCAAGAAACACCTCAAGGAATTCTCTCACCACAGAAATGCCGGTAATATCCTTTTGTGTCTCACTCACCAAACCTCCCAACATGAGATAGCCATATACTTCGGCCCTTAAGGCCTTTCTCGCCTGAGTCACTGATAAAAAGGAGAAGAACTAGTAGAGGAATCACAAGGAGACATCATCACTTTCTTTGCACAACAATCAATCATCACACAGTTTCTGGACAACCAATCTATGCCATGGATGATCTCCAAATTAGCCATAGGTAAACCAATCAGTTCTACTGAGTACTCACGGTAATCCCACTGAAACACAACATCACGGTGTACAGATGAAGTATCACACTTCTCCCCGGTGGCTGTAGTAACCCGCAAAGGTGGGGAAAGCACAAAAATGGACAACCTATGTGCCACAACAATCAGGTTCACGATGAAAGAGTGCGTAGCCCCGGAATCAAATAACACATCTATGTCACAACCACTAATGGAAACAGTACCTCTCACAAGGTTTGGAGCTCTGTCCGACGGCTGGCGATCAAGAGTGTACACTCGACTCGTGGCTGGTGGTGCAGCAGGTGATGCGGTAAAAGGTGTTGAAATCATCTGAAGTGGTGTAGCTTAGGCAATTGCAGCCCGAGCAACTGGTGCATAGCAATCCTTGGCCATATGGCCACTCTTTCCACACTTGTAGCATAGCAGCTCACCAGTAGCACAATGCCCCATATGCTCATTTTCGCATCCCGCACATCTAGGAGTAAAAGTAGGTCTAGCAAAACCACCCTACGGTGTAGAAGTCCTTTTGAACATGTTGAACGGTTGTCTGGCTTGCAACTATTTTCCCTTGCCCTTCCTGTTATACCTTTTGTCCCTCCCCCGGTAGGGACCACTGACTCCCTTATCCTCAGATACCTTGGCCTTTTTGGCCTTGCTGACCATGCACACATCCTCTATGTCCCGACACTGCTGAATCAATGTGCTAAAGTCTCTGGATGCAGCTCCAGTTATCCTGTCTGTTATCTCCTCATTCAGGCCTCTATGGAACTTAGAAGCCAAAGACTTCGGTGTAGGTCTAACAACCCAAAAATGTGCAAATTTGGCTAGCTCATTGAACTTAGCTAAATACTCGTCCACAGTCATTGAGCTCTGTACTAGGCGCTCAAACTCTCCTTGCTTGCACTACATGGCATCGTAAGGAAAATACCTCCCAAGGAACAGCTCCTCAAAGAATGGCCAAGTAATAATCTGGCCCTGCATCTCATACGCCTGAGAGGTGTTCACCCACAACTCATGTGCATCTCCCTTTAACATGTAAGTAGCAAACAACAGCTTCTGTGGGTCAATGCACTGCATAACTCTGAAGATCTTGTCCAAAGACTGGAGCCAGCCATCTAGCAGCAACAATTGGATCATAGGATCCATCAAATGAAGGTGGCTTGTGTTTACGGAAAGCATTCAACCTGCGGTCTCTCGTCTCTTGATCTTCCACTGGCTCATAATAGGGCTGCATCAAGCTCGTAAGGTGACTCACACCCTCTATGTGGCTCAGACCATCGTCCTCAAGAATGTGCATCTCACCTCCTCCATTCCCATCCTGATGACTAGGTAGAGGCGGCAGCGGTGATGGTGAAGGAAATTGGCCATCATTACGACCAGTCCTCATCTCCTCCAACATGATCCTCATCATGGTCATGTTTGCCAACCTGTTCGCCTCAAGCACGTCTTCGGTGACTTTCCTATTCGCCTCTCTCACGGCGTCCATCATCGCCTGATTGGCCGCCCTAGTGGCCTCTTGATTGGCTGGTCTAGCCGCCTGCATCTCAACTAATGCAGTCAGGACAGGATCAGGCTGACCCTCATTTGTCTCTCGAGTCCTCATAGGAGGTGCCATAACTCTGCACATGTTACACAAAGGATGAGTTGATCAGGCCCACATAATATGGTCACACATGCATTATCATAGCAAAACCTAAAAAAAACTCACAAGACAGGTCACTCAACAAGGCATCTTAAGTTATTGCAATACATACAGGCTTTTTCCCTAGAAAGTGCTCTGATACCATAAAATATAACGCCCCGTGTATTAAACATATAAATGGAATAAGCGCAGCTTAATAAATGCGAAAGTTAAAAATTTCCATTTATAATTCTGATCATATTAGTCATGTCATATTACTTATTCCTTTTCAAAAATCGTACGTATGTAAATTGTAATAAAATAACTACATTGAATAATCTCATAGCATAAATAAGTATCAAGTCATGGAACTACAACACGTAGACCAGACAATATCCTGATACAGTATTACAACTCAAGTCTGAATAAACATAACTTATACGGTTGAGGCTTGGACAACCCCATGCTCACCAAATAAACAACATGGTAAAATCATGTCTCAAGTACAATAGCCATATAATAACAGGGCATAATCATATCCGAACATAAAAATAAAAGGATGCAACATATTGATAACTCATATTTTGTTACACTTATTTATTACTCTTGGTTGGTATTTTTATGATTTATTTGAATTAAATAAAGGTCTTTTGGGTCAATTCACAATTCTAGATTTTAGTTGGGTTTAATTGATTTTCGTCATAATTTTCCAGATTTACACTACTTCCGTATTTTGACCATATCTCACTCTACAGATGTCCGATTGACTCCATTCTTATTGCTTTTTGCAGCTAACAGATAGGGATACAATCGCTATTTCAGCTACTGAAGCCCAATTTTGAGGGAAAATGGTCTAAACTTGATCTCAAGATGACGTGTTTTGTTGGAATTTTATTTTGACGTTTGAACTTGTAATTCACATTAGGACCCAATGTGTTTAGGGCCCAAGGCCATGTTTTATTGTTTTATTTTATTTTATTCAGCTTTTATTTTATGTTTGGGCTGAAGCGGTGAAACCCTAGCCGTTCTGCGTGACGGCTATTTAAGGGAGACCTTAGGAAACCCTTCGGCAGTCAGTTTCTACAACAGAAAAGTTCTCTTTGAGTTTTTATTCAATTCTGTTCTTCATCTTTTTCTTCCTCTTCTTTTTATTTTAATCATGTTTACCTTAGCCATGCGAGGCTAAGAACCTTTTAATCAACCTAAGGGTAATGGATTCCATGGATTAGTCTTGAGGATCTGCGTTTATTTCAAATCAGTTTTGTTTCCCTTCCCAACTCAGATTGATATCGTGCGATCGTGGATATTCAATCTGAGGTTCGCGATTGCGATTATGGAAAGGGATTAATCATCAGATTTGATGATTAGGTTGATTGACCCTATGACCTTAAATCAAGCGGGCTGATACTTTGCGATTGTATGAGTATAAGCATCGTCTTTGATCAAATGCTAAGCGATCGCTTAGAGAGGGTTGACAATTGGAAATAAGGATTCTGATCCGATTGAAAAATCAATCACGATTCTGATATCTTCTTATCCGAGGAAAGAAGTCCATGGATCCCAAACTTTAGGTTGGTTTTCTTTAATTACGAATTTTACATCCAATTTTATCTTCTGCCTTTTTAAATTATTAAACTGAAATAAAAACAAACCCCCATTTTTATTCTCTGTCATCATAAATGATTTTTACCCAAGCAATTTCCTTGAGAGAGACGACTTAGGGTTTCCACTCTACTACAAATTTTCTGAACCCTAAAGAATTAATTTTTAATTTGCGCGAGTTCGACAGCTCGTGTCACATATCAGCTCAACTCCGGCCTCCTGCCTCAAGAGGTCTCTACCTCAAGAACACCTGTACCTGAAAATGTGCCCCACACAGGGTAAGATTTCTAACAAGAAATCTCAGTAAGACAAGGGGTCCTCAAGGACTCTTTTGCCCCAAGCTCACTTACAAGTATATAATAAGTTCTTAAACACTAAATACAATGCATGTTCATGTGAGGGCAATACAATTATAACAATATATTCCAATACTCAGAAAGTCATGTACCACAGGTTATATCTCATGTAATATATGCAAGTGCGGTTCAACTGGCCAGAGAACAGGATAGTATTACGAACATTTGCAACATACCAAAACACGAGGGTTGCTGCTTCATGCCTTACACACCAGGGTTGCTGCCTGATCGTGTAAGTACCCCACATCACATCCATACATTACATCAACAAGCATATCCACATTTCTTAGGCATATAACAATGCATATATCATTTTCATAAAAGCATACCATGCACATAAACCACCCTCTCATAGAGGTCGGTGGAACAAGCAACAGATAAATTCGAGGACCAAAAGCTTACCTGTCAAGCTAAATCCTCCCTCACAACTCAGTGTCCACAGGGTCACAAGTAATAACAAGGTCCAACAAAGACAAGGATCTGTTTTCATAACATTCACATCATCAATATTCATAGTCTAGCACTTCATTGCATTAGGACAACGTTTCCTTTATCGTTTAATGGCTGTAGGCTTCTCTCAAAGCCATAAGCCTTCAATATTATAGATTCTGACTTAGTTACATCATTACAGAGTTCATACTAATCAATTAAAGGTCCAGAAACCTAAACCACACTTCTATTTAGACAGAATGGCTGAAACTATGAATTTCCCAGAATATCCGGATATTCCTTAGGGACATATCCAAATATCAATATGCGGATATCACAGGGTCAATATCCGGATATCCCTATCCGGATATCACAAATGCAATATCTGGATAACCATATCTGGATATCATATCTGGATATCAATATCTAGATATTTCGCGACAGAATGCAGTTCTGCATTTTCGCAAAGATATCCTTCCAAGACTCCATTTTTTATGTTATCGGACATTCAACATGCATATTTAAACCCATTAAGGCCAATGTTTATGTTAGTTACTTAATCACCTCATTAAACATGCCAAGACTTGATCTTTAACATAGAAACTCATGAACAAAGGTAAGGAATGTACCCCAAGGCCTTGTAAGCATAAAATGAAGGGCCTTTAAGGTAGGAAAATCCACTTTTTGCTTCAACCAAGCACTGTACACAAAAATGGAGTGATGAAAATCACTCCTCTTACCACTAATAGCTTCCAAGCAAGCTTGGTATAGCTCCAACTCTAAAAACTCATAAGACTCACTCTCACCTCCCTAAGGCAACAACAAGAAGGTTCCAAAAAGGGGTCTTTTTGCCTCAAGATGGTTACTTTCAAGTTGTATCAATGGTTGTTCCACTCAAAGAAGAAGAAAAATGGTGCATTGAGTTTTAAAGTATTTTTAAATAAACTGGTGTGATTGTAATTGCGCTTAATATCATAAGTGATGATAACATTACCGCATGCGTACGGGATGTTACATTTTATGGTATCAGAGCAGTTTGTTAGGGTACTCTGTATATGTATGATTATGCTTAGTAATGTGCAATTGTTTGTAGACTCTTTGGGATCATTGTACATATGTTTCCTTAGTGTGGGTCTGATCAGCTCATTTCTTTGTGTTACATGTACAGTTATCATAAGAAGGCTTCGTGGCAACCGTGGGGCACCGAGTGCAGATCCTCTTGAGCCTGATCCTGTAGCTGCAGTGTTGACTGCTCTGTGATAATGTTTAATAAAGTCTGTCCATGCATTGAATATGTTGTGTGAAATATCCATGTTCTTTGTGAGGCCTGATTGCCAATGAAGGTTGATTGCTTATGGGGCTTGATTGCCCGTGAGGCCTGATTACCTGTTCTCTGATCAATAGAAAATTGGGGGGAGCTCCGCCGGATAGGACTCTTTGTGGGGGTTCCAGATGACATTATGCCTTAGAGTAGTTAACCCTCTAGGAATGTCTCGGGAGTTATATGATAGGGTCCTTGAACAATATCCTTCATGGATGATCTCGGATTTGTGCCCAGTTGGTTGTTGATTGTTTAATTGATTGATTGTATGATGTATTGTATGGATATTATATTTGTTTGCATATTTGAATGAGCCATTAGGTGGAGTGACCCTCCAGGACCCGTGGTTTACTGATATTGTCAAATCCTACCCCGCGTTATGAGGCCTCCTTTTCAGGTACCACTAGTGCTGCTGGAGGAAAATTGGGCAAAAAGCCCACCTATTGTGGATACGAGCATATGAAGTATTTTGACATGTACAAAGGAGTGCATGAGAATTTACTTAGCATTTTGAGATATTATGTTGATGTTCATGGTAGTTGCATATTTTGTATCATTGACTTAGTGCATGAACATTAGTGTTGTAAGTGATGTTGTGGACATGCTTAGAGTTGTTCATGATCTTGTGTCTAAGTCATTTTGATTATTATGTTGATTATGTAATAGTTGTAATTATCTAGTTGTTGTAATCCTAATCATATCATTGAAGGATCTTTGTATGTAAAAGTTGATGTATGTGACAGAAGGACTTTAGGCCTATTTTAGATATGGATTATGTATAATTATAATGGATGATAAATGAGTCATTGTGTATGAAAGGGTAATGAGAAAAATTGTTAATGTTAGAGGGAATTGTAAATTGAGTAAAGAGACATAATATGAATTGATAGATATTATGGGATGTAAGTGCACCAAGGTATGTTGATTCTTTAGATGCACCTTTTTGGTCAATTAGGTACCCTTTTTGAATATTGGAACACACTTGTATAAAGTAGGGGAAAGTTGTTAAAATAAAGGAGACCATGCTGAATTTTCTAGAAAAATAATGTGATTTTACACTAACTTTGAGAGACCATAACTTTCTCCACAGTGGTCCAATTAAGGCATACCATGCCTTATTTTGAAGCTTAGGATGTTCCCTACATTTTCATAAAATTTGGTGTCATTTGGAGTTTTAGAAACTGCACAGTTTACCTTTGATTGCGGACTGTCCTGTTCCACGCTATAGTTAACAGATTATATATACGTTTTTGAGAAATTCATATCTCTCTCATTTCTTATCCAAATTAGGCTTATGATATATCAAATTGGAGCTTGAGGTGTCTGTGGCAAATAGATAAGTGGAACATTTGCATTTTCATAAACAGTGAAGGATGTTAGTGAACCCGATTGTGCAGTTTTGACTGTTTTATGGAATTAACTTACGGCGAGCGTATATGGAGCTATAGAACTCTATTTGAGGTGTGTGATACCTCGTTGGAAAGATAGAAGAGTCTAGTTTACCATATCAAAATATGGGAATTTATGAACATGTAGTCCATGTGCAATTTTGTTAAAACTGAGTGTACCTCAAGTTGGTAAAATGTCAAATTATGTATTTGTGCTTTGTTGGTTTATGGGAACCACCTAGCAACCTCAAATAGATGTTGTATGATGTTAAGCAATAGTATTTATGATTCCACAAAAGTTTGAGTTACAATCAGATTTTTGGAAAATGTTGAATACGAATATTTTATAAACGTAAGGATTTTGTAAATGGTATTAAACAGAAAAAAGTTTTACCGTATCTTTAAATGAACTGTTGTGATTGTAATTGCGCTTAATATCACAATTGATGATAACATTACCGGATGCATACAGGGTGTTACAATGGCCCTTTTATTATTACTAATGTATTTCCTTATGGTGCTGTTGAAGTGTGTGACAAGCAGAAGGGGAAGACTTTTACTGTGAATGAGCATTATCTGAAGCCTTTCTATAAGTCACCACAACCACCTGTAGATGCAAAGGTGGAGGCAGAGATCAGGCTGATTGATGTTGTTTATCCTCCTTAACGAGGATATGGAGTTTTTTTCCCTCTTTTCTTTACTTTCAGTTTATTTACATTTTTAATTTTAGTTTTTAGGGTCAATAAGTAGATTGTCCTATTCTTTCTGATAATGGTTGAGTTATACATGATTTGAGTTGGACTTGTTACTTGTGATGGATCATTTTGGTTAGGCTATGTTCTTAATTCTTAGATTACTTGACTTGGTAATTGACTTGGTGTATTCCCTAAGGAGAATTTAGGCCTATATGAATGGATCTTATCATCTGTCATTCTTTCTTTCTTATGTGCTTATGCTCGTTATTGTTGTTCTCTAGAACTTTCTCTTGTTCTTTTTGAAATTATATTTTTCATTTGCATGAATAGATATGATTGAGGCCTTATTTTCTTTTCCCTATTTTAGCCAGATAGTTATCCCTTACATTATATTTTCCTTTGTTAGCCACTTTGTGACTTTTTATACCCTTCTTTTCTTAGCTGCATTACAAGCCTATGTGTAAAACTAATTGATCCTGCACTTTAGAAATTTATTGAGCATTGGTTTCAACTTAGTGTTCTATTTAAGTGTGGAGGTTGCCCGAGATGTGCAATATTTTAAGTGTGGGGGGATTTCATTTGTCATTTAGTTTTTTTTTTAAAAACACTGGAAAAAAAAACGAAAGAGAAAGAGAAAAATATAAAAGCAATAAATAAATAAAAAATTGTTCTCATCTTTGTGTTATTTTGTTTTTTCTTTTATTTTAGTTATGTTTCATTAATTTATTTTTAACTAGTGCTCTTTTAAATTTCTTAGGTTCTTAGTCTCTCATCTTCATACTCATCCATACCTTCACTCCAGCCCCATTTCAACCTTTAATAAAGTCCTCTTGATTTATGCATGCATTTTTTTTAGTAGTGGAGAAGAAGAACTTGAGCAAGCCTATGGTAGAATAATTTTTTTGACTAGAATTAGAGTGATACACTTATTTACCCCATACACTTGAGAGATTTATTGAAAGCATCCATAGAGAGAAAAATTTGCATTATCAGTAATATCATTTAAGATTACCAGGTTCTGTAATTTGAGATGATGGAAATTACGTCTTGAGTGGTTGATTTGTTGAAATTCTATTATCTATATTCAAGCTCTGTATTCTTGACAATTGTTAGAAAAGATAGGTTAATCTTTTAGTCTTTGCTTTTATTTTGTCATTTCTTTTGTTTGTTTTGAGTTCAATTTTGCTCAAGAGGGCATAAAGATAAGTGTGAAAGAATTTGATAATGGATATTTTATTGCACTTATTTATCAATCTTGATTAGTATTTTAGGATTATTTGGAATGAAAATAATGGTCTTTTGAGTTAAATTAGATTTTTGGTTGTGTATTGGGTTTAATTTATTTTCATCGTTAATTTTCAGTTTTATGTTACTTTAGTATTTTGACCATATCTCACTCCACGGATGTCTGATTGACTTCATTCTTGTAGCATTTTACAGATAACTCAGAGGGCTACAAATTCTATGAAGACATGAAAGGCTAGTTCGGACGGGAATATAGTCCAAATTAGAGCCTAAATCAAAAATGGAATGCTGAAATTTTATGGATTTAAGTTTGTAATTAGAACCTAATGTTGTTGAGGCCCAAAACCATTTGTTTAGTTTTAATATTTTTATTATTATAGGCTGAAATTAATGAAACCCTAACCCAGTTTGGATGTGGGTTATAAGGGCAAAATTAGAAAACTTTTCCACAGTCTTCGTTTGTGGAATTTGACGATTGAAAGAATTTTCTCTAGAGATTCAATTTGAAATTTGTTGTTTTTCATCTTTTTTTTAATTATGTTTATGTTAGCCATGTTAGGTTAAGTGTTCCTTAATCAATCCAAGGATTAAGGATTCTATGGTTTAATCCAAAGGATCTGTGTTTTCCCTTAACCAATTTCGTTTCTCTTTCCAACTCAGGTTGACATCGCGTGATTGTGGATGTTCAATCTGAGATACACGATCGTATTTTTGGGAAGAGACTAATCACTAGATTAGTGATTAGGTTGATTAACCCAATGACCTTAGGTCAATCGGACTGATATTTTGCGATCGCATAAATTGGCGTGTTGCATTCGACCAAACACTATGCGATTGCTTAGAAAAGGGTTTCCTAAACATTTACAGGGATTCTAAATTGTTTAGGGTCAATCACAAAATTGGCAATTAATTGTCCAATGACGAATGTTTATAAAATCCTAAGTCTGGGTTGATTGTTTTAATCTTAATTTTAATCCCAATTTTTATGTTTTGTTTTCTTCTAAAATATTCAAACAAAAATCCCCCGTTTTATTTTCTGTTTTTATTCAGCGATTTTAATCCTTGCAACTTCATTGATAGACAATCTAAGTTGTCCATTACATTACAAATCTATATTTTATAAATCTGGTAACTTGCACGAGTTTGACAGCTCGTGTCAAGCACCCCACATTGATTTAATTAAGTATTTCACTTATTTTATCTATAATGTGTATGCTTAACATTTAATCTAATTTTATTAAGTCTCTCACTTAATTAATCTACATTATACACGATTAAATAATTAATCTAATACAATTAGATATTTTACAAATTAGGGTTACTATACAGAACAACTTCACCTTCACATGAACCCAATGATTGAACAATAGCACTAGCTTGTCGCTATCTCTGCTAGGGCTAGCCTGACTATAGGCATCTCGCCCAAAGAATAACTTGTAAAAGGCCACCATACTCCACAAATAGGAATGAACATCAGCATAGAGTGGCAGCATGAAGCAATGCATCCTTATACTATATATGCAGAGGCATTGAGCCTATGTAAGATTATTTATGCTTGAATACTTAAACTACATTGAATATTGAACTAACTTGAACATCAGAGTGCCTTGTAGGTACACCCCCAGTCTCATGAAATCATCCAGACGTTGGAGAACCAGCCCAACTATCTCATCGAGACATCCAAACCATCTCACCAATGTAACACCATGTGTGCACCCGGTGTATTAAACATACATATGGTAATGGCGCAACTAAATAAATGCGGAGGCTAACTTTTTCTTTCCAATTATGATATCATTATTTATTAACCAAGTGGATTACTTATTCTTTTTCAAAATATAGCCTGTATGCAAATTGTAATAAATACTACACTGAATAACCTCATTCAATATATGTGTATCTAGTCACGGAACTACAACACGTAGATCGGATAATATCCTGATACATTATACAACTCAAGACTAAAAGCATAACTGATATCAATGTGGCATGGACAACCCTCATGCTCACCAAATAAGGCAACATAGCCAACAATGTCTCAAATCAAATAACAATATACTGATAGCAAGGCATAATAGAAAACCAGGCATATCAATAAAACAACATGCACAATCAGCTCAACTCTGGCCTCCTGCCACCAGAGGTCTCAACCCCAGAGGTGTACCTAAAAATGTGCCCCAGCACGGGGTGATATCTCTCAAAAATAAATCTCAGTAAGACAAGGGGTTTTCAAGGATCTCTCTACCCCAAGCTTACCTACATGTGCAATATAAGTTCAAAAGCATAATATCATCATAATTTAATAATCCGTGCAATGCAACATATATCCATGTCATGTGTGTATATACATTCTACTGGCCAGAGAATAAACGGTAGGACTTACGTACATCTACAACCCACAGTACTCTTCTACCTCACCCACGAAGTTACCATTTTGTATGTCTCCACATACTCAAGGATTACCGTCTAGGTGGAACACCACATACATATCATATGGCAGTTGCACTCAAAATCAGCTTAATAGCATATCAATAATCATCACATATTTTCAGAAAACACATCATGCATATAACCATCCCTCCATGAGGTATGGTAAAATCAACAATGGGCAAAACCGAGGACACGAAAGCTTACCTCGTAAGCTCACAATCCCAAATAGAGTCCACACCAGTCCACACAGTCACCAAACAGTGCAATCACAATCTGTTTAGACCAGAAGCATAATCAACATACATAATCTAGAAGTTCATTATATTACGACAACGTTTCCTTTTTTGTTTCATGCCCTTAGGCTTCTCCCAAAGCCATAAGCATTTAATCTAAGTGGTTCTGACTTAGTTAACTCATTAAAAAGGTTCATATTAACCAATCATGGATCCAGAAATCCAATCCATTCTTCTGTTTGAACAGAACAGATCAATACACGAATTTTCCCAGAATATTCGAATATTCCACGAGGGCATATCCGGATATCATATCTGGATATCACAAACTCCATACCTGGATATCAATATCCGGATATTTCGTGACAGAATGCAATTTTTGCATTTCACGAAGATATCCCTCTAAGACACCATTTTTAATGATTCCAGACGTTCAAGCATACGTTTTTAGGTGTGTTATATGTAACACCCCGTGTGCACCCGGTGTATTAAACATACAAATGGTAATAGCGCGGCTAAATAAATGCGGAAGCTAACTTTTTCATTTCAATTATGTACTTATCATTATTAACGAAGTGGATAACTTATTCATTTTCCAAAATATTGCCTATATATAAATTGCAATAAATAACTAATTGAATAACCTCAATAAATATATGTGTATCTAGTCACGGCACTACAACACGTAGACCTGACAAAATCCTGATACATTATACAAATCAAGTCTAAAAACGTAAAAAACATCAATGTGGCATGGACAACCCCCATGCTCACCAAATAAGGCAACATAGCCAACAATGTCTCAAATCACATAGCAATATACTGAAAATAAAGAATGATTCAACATCCAGACATATCAGTAAGGCAGCATACATAATCAACTCAACTTCAGCCTCCTACCGCTAGAGGTATCAACATCAGAGGTACCTGTACCTGAAAATGTGCCCCTACACGGGGTGAGATATATAAAAAGAAATCTCAGTAAGACAAGGGGTCCTCAAGGATATCTCCACCCCAAGCTCACTTACATGTGCAATATAAGTTCTAAATCAATAACAACAATATAATTTCCAAAATCTATGCAATGCAGCATATATCCATGTCATGTATGTAAGCATCCTACTGGCCAGAGAATAAAAGGTAGGGTTTACATACATCTATAACCTACAGTACACGCCCTTCGCTTGTACCTCACCCACGGAGTTACCATCTTGTATGTCTCCACATACTCAGGGATTACCGTCTAGGTGGAACATCACATACATATCATATGGCATTAGCACTCATAAACAGCTCAATAGCATATCAATAATCATCTCATATTTTCATACCAAAACACAGTATGCATATAAACCATCCCTCCATGAGGTATGGTGGAACCAACAATGGGCAAAACCGAGGACACGAAGCTTACCTGTAGTGCCAAAATCTCTATCCAAAGGCTCGGTATACGCAGACACCCCAACAGTCACATAACCCGACAATTGCAATCTGTTTTGTCCGAATGCACAATTCAATATTTAGAAACCTCAATTTCATAATCATTATGCAACATTTTCTTTTTCGTCTACATTCTTTCTAATTTATAACTATCAAGTATTAAGCCTCACTATTAAGGTATTAATGTTTCCCAACGGTAACACTGACTTCCTAGGGCATCATGCCCAAATGGAAACTTTCCCACGCATTAAAATTGGTTTATGGTCATTCTGACAGGGGGTAATCGATTACCATACAAGGGGTAATCGATTACTTCACATGGTAACTGATTACAAAAAACAGAGTAATCGATTACTGAACATGGTAATTGATTACCATACGAAAGGTAATCAATTACCACGCGGACAGAATAGAATTCTGCAGAATTTTTCTGCATAATCTGCGACCCCAAAGGTTCCTCAAGGTCCAAGGTCTGGTTTTTCATCAAAACAGAGGTTTAATAATACTTATCATACATGGATTAACAACTTTTAACTTGAATAATCAAAGTTCCCTCTTTTAGTGACTTAAACAAGCTAAAATCATGAATTTTCGAAGGAAGTGATCAAGGTTTACCTATGGAGTCTTGAACTCAGAAAAAGGAGGTGGCTTGGTGGCTTCTATACCACCCTAATATGATGCACAAGTGAGGCCACGAAAATGCTCCATAGGTTTGGTTCTTTCCACCAAAAGAAGGTTCCTTGAAGCCACAAATGGCTCCCACAACACACACCAAGAAGTTAGCACCCCTCACACACCCAAATAGAATCTACAACTTAGAAATGAATAGCATTTCAACCTCCCAAGGCTAGAGCACACTCACACATGGAGATTTTGTGAAGGAAATAAGAGGAAAAGTGGTCTCTTGGAGATTCAATGGAGAGGGAAGGTGGAGACAAGGTGGCTGCACCCAAGAGCCTCAGAATTTTCACGTAGGGAAGAAGAAAACTGACCTAGAAAATTGTGCCCCTTAGTATTTATAGTCCACTTAAGTTTAATCCGTCGGAATTAGCATTAATAGCTCCGCTAATTATTTTAATCCCAAACTTCATATTTTGAACCTAGCCATTTTTCTAGGGTTTTTCAAATTTTTATTATACTTTTTCGGTACGCATTTTCACGTCATCGGTATTAGTACTGACATCGATACCCATAATTATGACTCCAAACTTGGTATTCTTAACCTAGATATTATTCTAGTAATATTCATACACTTGTTATAATTTTTTGGGATACTTCATCGGTACGCATCTAGATTGTGAAGCAGAACCGGTATCTGTACTTTTCGTCACAAAAGCGACTTTCAGCGTTATTAAGACCTTATAATATTTATTTAAGCCTTCTCATAATTATTCAAGGTCAATTATGAAATTATTTCCTAAACTCATAATTAATTATTTAAATTTCTAATTTAACAGTGCGGGTTCTTACATTCACCCCACCCTTTAAGAATTTTTTCCGCAAAATTAGATACATACATGTCCCTAAACTTGGGGTATTGCCGGAGAAGCTCGTCCTCCCGCTCCCACGTACACTCCTCTGGAGTTCTTCCTTCCCATTGCACTTTGACCATGGGAGTGACCTTACTTCTCCCTACAGCGCCTCCCAGAACCGAGATGTGAACTTCGGGTCCCTATCACTAATGATACTCTCGGGCACCCCGTGAAGCCTCACGATATCGCGAACATATAGCTTGGCCAACTGCTCTGAAGTGAAGCTCACCTTTACTGGAAGAAAATGGGCAGACTTAGTCAATCTGTCCACAATGACCCAGATAAAGTCATAACCAGCCTGAGTCTTAGGCAATCCAACTACGAAGTCCATGGAAATATTCTCCCACTTCCATTGCGTAATCTCAAGAGGTTGAAGCTTACCAGACTGTTTCTGGTGCTCGATCTTCACTTTCTGACATATCAAATATTTGGACACATACACTGCTATATCCTTCTTTATGCCCGGCCATCAGAAATTTTTCTTCAAGTCCTGATACATCTTTGTAGCGCCAGGGTGGACAGTGAATTGGCCCTTATGAGCCTCTGACATTACCTCCTCAGTCAATGGGCCTCTAGGTATTACAATCCTTTTCTGGAACATTAACAATCCGTCCTCATTCCAAGACACACCATCTTGGTTCTTCATATAATCAAGGCACTCTCTTTGCACTTGCGCCTCTTTAATCTTCTCGTTCTCTGCTCATTTTCAACTCTCACAGTTTCCACCTCAAGAAGTGCACCCTCAAACAAAGAGGTCACTGTCAGATCTCGAAACTTATCAATTACATCAAAATCACCCATCATCAAACTAGATAGACTCACGAATTTCCGACTCAAAGCATCAGCTACCACATTGGCCTTGCTCGGGTGGTACTTCCACTCAAAGTCGTAGTCCTTCAGGAATTCCATCCATCTTCTTTGTCTCATGTTCAGCTCCTTCTGGTCAAACATGTACTTTAAACTCTTGTGATCGCTGAACATCGTAAACTTCATGTCATACAAGTAATGCCTCCAAATCTTAAAGGCAAACACAATAGCAGCCAACCCCAAATCATGACTCAAGTAATTCTCCGCAGGATCAGAAAGAATCAACACTGGTGCAGTGGTCAATCTCTCCTTCAACTCCTAAAAACATTTCTCACACTCATGAGTCCATCGAATGGAGTCTCCTTCCGGGTAAGGCGAGTCAGTGGTAATACCATCTTGGAGAATCCCTCAATGAACATCCTATAGTAACCTGGCAAACCCTAGAAACTCTTAACTTCTGTAATTGTTTTAAGCCTCTCCCATTCCAACACAGCCTCAAGGGATTACCGTCTAGGTGGAACATCATATACATATCATATGGCATTAACACTCATAAACAGCTCAATAGTATATCAATAATCTTCTTATATTTTCATACCAAAACACAACATGCATATAAACTGTCCCTCCATGAGGTATAATGGAACCAACAATGGGAAAAATCGAGGACACGAAGCTTACCTGTAGTGCCAAAATCCCTATCCAAAGGCTTGGTGTACGCAGACACCCCAACAGTCACACAACCTGACAATTGCAATCTATTTTGTACGAATGTACAATTCAATATTCAGAAAACTCAATTTCATAATCATTATGCAATGTTTTCTTTTTCGTTTACATCCTTTCTAATTCATAACTATTAAGTATTAAGCCTCACTATTAGGGTATTAATGTTTCCCAACGGTAATACCAACTTCCTAGGGCATCATGCCCAAATGGGAACTTTTCCACGCATTAAAACTGATTTCTGGTCATTCTGACAGGGGGTAATCGATTACCATACAGGGGGTAATCGATTACTCCACATGGTAACCGATTACTAAAAACAAAGTAATCGATTACTGAACATGTAATCGATTACCATACGAAAGGTAATCGATTACCACGCGAACAGAACAGTATTCCACGGAATTTTTCTGCATAATCTGCGACCCCAAAGGTTCCTCAAGGTCTAAGGTCCGGTTTTTCATCAAAACAGAGGTTCAATAATACTTATCATACATGGGTTAACAACTTTTAACTTGAATAATCAAAGTTCCCTCTTTTAGTGACTTAAACAAGCTAAAATCATGAATTTTCAAAGGAAGTGATCAAGGGTTACCTATGGAGTCTTGAACTTAGAAAAATGAGGTGGCTTGGTGGCTTCTATACCACCCTAATATGCTGCACAAGTGAGGCCACGAAAATGCTCCATAGGTTTGGTTCTTTCCACTAAAAGATGGTTCCTTGAAGCCACAAATGCCAACCAAATGGCTCCCACAACACACACCAAGAAGTTAGCACCCCCCACACCCAAACAGAATCTAAACTCAGAAATGAATAACATTTCAACCTCCCAAGGCTAGAGCATACTCACACATGGAGTTTTTGTTAAGGAAATAAGAATAAATATGGTCTCTTGGGGCTTCAATGCAGAGGAAAGGTGGAGACAAGGTGGCTGCACCCAAGAGCCTCAAAATTTTCACGTAGGGAAGAAGAAAACTGACCTAGAAAATTGTGCCCCTTAGTATTAATAGTCCATTTAAGTTTAATCTGTCTCTAATAGTATTAATAGCTCCGCTAATCATTTTAATCTCAAAATTCATATTCTGAACCTAGCCATTTTTTTAGGATTTTTTATATTTTTATTATAATTTTTTGCAACACTTTTTCGGTACGCGTTTTCACGTCGCTAGTATTAGTTCTGACATCAATTCCCATAATTATGACTCCAAACTTTGTATTCTTAACCTAGATATTATTCTAGGAATATTTATACACTTTTTATAATTTTTTGGAATACTTCATCGGTACGCATCTTGTAAGAACCCGCACTGCTAAATAATTATGTAAATAACATTATCGATGCCGGAGCATGGAGTTAATAAAGATTGTGTATAATTATGGTAAAATAATTATCTAAAAGCTAGAATAATGCTTAAGTTGTTTTTCCGATGAAAAGTGCATATACCGATTCTGCTTCGCGGTATAAATGCGTACCGATGAAGTATTTCGAAAAATCATAATAAAAATATAAATATTACTAAAAAAGTATGTAGGTCTAGGATATCAAGTTTGGAGTAATAATAATGAGCGGTGATGCCAGAACTAATACCAGCTATGTATAAAACGCGTATCGGAAAAGTGCTGCGAAAATTATAAGAAAAATATAATAATTCCTAAAAAAATGTCTAGGTGAAGAATATGAAGTTTGGTAGAAAAAAAATGAATGTAAGTAATAGAATTAATACTGGGTGTTCTAAGTGTAATAAGTGGCATTACTCTAAAAGCCCTCACTTTCTTTTAAAAACACACTCTTCCTCATTCCTTACTAACCTAAGTCAGCCACCAACATCCTTCATGACAGAAAATTCCTCTCCTCTCTAGGGTTCTTCATCTTTCCAAGAACCAAGCATGAACATGCATCAATAGTTAACATTTCATCACTATATTATAGATACAACTTAAAGTCTTCAGTTTCAGAGAGAGAAATATTATCTTGAGTGATTTTCGTTTCTGCCATATGGATTAAAAATGTGTTCTTTTCGTTGTTGACGGCATGGATCATCTTGTTCTTCTTGTGTGGAGCTTCAAAGGTGAAAAAGCTCAACCTTTCCTTTGTTATTCATGATAGAAAGTATGATTTAGGTTAAAGGTTGAGTCTTGAAGTTGATTTTGTGTTTAAAACGTGTTGGTATGTTAATTAAATGACTAAATAAGTTTGGGGATCATTGGAGGTCAATTATACCTTTAAAACTCAGTTTTCTTCATTCTGTCGAAGAAGTATTCGAATACTTTTCGTTTAGTATTCGAATACTTTTCAGGAAAAATGCAGTAATTGAATACTTCGCGAGACAACAACGACCTAGTTTAGTAAAATCGCGATATCGAAAGCTACAAAGCTTCAAATTGAGTGATGTTTGGACCTATGTGAAGCTAACACATAGGGCTACAACTATATAAATTTTCAGATCCATTGGATATGTTGATTGATCGCGGTTTATGTTTTAAGTCACGACCCTATTGTTGAAAATTCAGTTTGTTGTAGGAACTTTGCGAAGATCATAAGTTATACAACTCCGATTGAGACATAAAATATGTCGTTAGAAAACTTGTGATGTCTAGTTTAACATAGTAAAATATTAGAGCCTTTGGTAAAGAGGTGAAACATTGGTTTTAAAAATGGTAAAGGTAGTTTAATGTCAAACCGGGTGATGGAACCCCATCCTTTGAATTGTACTTCAATAAAAGGACTCATGAACCCTTATTAATGATTTAGAACCTTAAGGAGATCAGTGTGCACATTGGTAAAATTTGGATTAAGTCATAATTTAAGTATCCCACACTTGTGGCTTTGAAAGAAGCATTAAGCGTAAGAAACGAAAAAGAAATAGAGTCCCTCTAGACATTATGTCTTTGTATATATTTATTGATAAGATGTACCTTGTTAAAATATTTTTTGATAATGATGGATACCGCGTTGGTGATCTCTCGGACACCGAGTTATTATTAAAGGACTTTACCGAAACAGGTAAGCTTTTGGTCCTCGGTTTTATCCGTTGCTAGTTCTACCAAACCCCATGGGGGATTGGTTTATGTGCATGGTATATTTTCTGGAAATTATAATCATTATGTTATGAGTATTGGATATGTTATTGAGCAGGATTACAGAACTATATTTGTTTATTTTATGAGTATTGGATAAGCTGTTAGGCTGAATTGTGAAATTATATCTGTTTATGTTATGAGTATTGGATATGTTGTTGAGCTGGATTCAGATATAGTGCATTTGCCATATGTATATGTATGTGGTGTACCACCTAAACGGTAAGCCTGAGTATGTGACGACATACAAGATGGTGATTCTGTGGGTGGGGTACAAGCGGGGTCCTTGTACTGTAGGTTGTAGACGTATGTAATCCCTACATTTTATTCTCTAGCGAGTAGGATGCATACACACATGACATCGACATATGTGGCATTGCACACCCATTTGATATATTACATGGCATGCTCATTTTACGTACCGCATTGTTACTGCTATAAATGGCCCCGTATAGCCATTTCCCTTATCTTGTTATTAAGTTGTTTCTTTATATACTGCTTGTACTGTTTTAGAACTTATATTATACCTGTAAGTGAGCTTGGGGTGGAGGATTCCTTAAGGACCCCTTGTCTTACTAAGATTTTTGTTAGAAATCTCACCCCTTTTGGGGCACATTTTCAGGATATGACGTTCGTGATACGTACATTGATAGAGGCAAGAGGCCTGCATAGAGATTTCATTATTGTTATGAGTCATGCATATTATGATCACTCATTCTACCATGAGGAGACTTTATTATGACTAGACTTGATTGGATTTTATTGTTATTTGAGGTGAGCATAGGGGTTGTCTATGCCATAATATACTCATTGAGTTTGTTTACTCTTGTTAGAAGATATGTATAAGTTTATGTCTTTTGCAATAATTGTATTGCTTGAGCCATTTGATATTATGTCATGTGAACTATGTTTCATGGACTTAGTAATTAAAGTCTTTAAATGGATTAGGTTAGTTATATGTATAAATGAAAGTACCTTAGGTGAATTGTATGGAAGTTGTAAGGGGTTAAAAACCCCATTGTGCAGCATAACAGGGCTGATATGGCCTCTGTCTAGGGAGTAATCGAATAAGTATTCGATTACTGCCTGGCAGGAACGGATTTTCAGCTACTGTCAAGGAAGTATCCGAATACTTGGAAAAATATTCGATTACTTCTCGGACAGTATTAGAATACTTTTCTGGAAGTATTCGAATACTCCCCTGGGCAGTGGCATTTGCGATTCTGTTTCTAGATTTTAATGATGTAACTTGTATCCTATGAAGATTAGGTAATAAAACAAGATTAAGGAGATCTCAGGGGAGTTATCATAATAAATCCATATGTTTTGTGGTAAGTTGAGTGAGTGACCATAATTAATAGCTTAATAATGGTTTAAGTCAAATAGAAATGGAAAGGTTAAAGGAATTTATTTAGATAAATGATGCATGTTAAAAAGAGTTGTAAAACCTTAATTTGGCATTCGTAAGTATGAAGAACGAAGTATGTATAATGGAGTAACTAATGGTAAAGAGAAGGCAATAAACTTCAGGATGTTCTTTTGTTAGATTTGGATTATGAAATGGGTAAATAAGCTTATATGTAAATTATAAGTAAGAAAGTGGAATGAATCATGTATAACATGTAATTAGCTTGCATGCAAGTGATGATTTCAATTAATAAAGAATGGAAAAAGTTTATCCACGGTTTAATGAGTTTAGCTTCCGCATTTATTCAATTAAATATGTTGCGCTTAATACCATTCTGATGATAATACACCGGGTGCATACGTGGTGTTACACATCTATACTGTGAAGCAGAATCGATATCTGCACTTTTTGTCAGAAAAGAGACTTTCAGCATTATTAAGTCCTTATAATAATTATTTAAAAGTTTTCTCATAATTATTCAATGTCAATTATGGAATTATTTCCTAAACTCATAATTAATTATTTGAATTCCTAATTTAACGGTGCAGGTTCTTACATTATACCTTACCAACCCTTAAGTTATCAACTTCCACTTATTATATGCATCAAGGTTCATTCTTTCTATAGAAAATCAAGAGCAAAGGTAGTGGTGTTTATCCAAGGGCTCAAAACAGAGTAAAAAAGTGGTCTTGGAGATTCCTACACAGCTGTATGATTCTGACCTCACAAGATCATGAAAATGGGTATTAAGCTTGGTCTTTTCTCCACAAGGTAGCTCCTTGAATCTTCAAAGGCCAAGGAAATGGCTTCCCAACCCAACAACCAAAGAAGCCAGCCTTCACACACTCAACACAGTGGCTGCAACAACTCAGAATGTGGTGCCTTTCTACCCTCCAAGGCTTGCTCACAACAACTATAGTGATTTGATGAAGAAACTTGGGGAAAAGATGATAACTCGGGGCTCTCAAGAGGAAGAGAGGAAGGTGACAAGCTTAGAGAACAAAGGCAACAACAAAACTCACGTAGAAGTTGGTGGAATCATCCTAGGGTTTAGTGCCCACTAAGTATTTATAGGCTCATTAACTTAATCCATCGATATTAGTCATAATAGCTTCGCTAATCATTTTAACTTCAAACTTCTGATTCTTAACCTAGCCATTTTTCTAGGATTTTTCATATTTTTATTATAATTTTCGCAGCACTTTGCCGGTACGCGTTTTATACGTAGCCGATATTAGTTTTGACATCAACGCTCATTATTCTCCCTCCAAACTTGGTATTCCAGACCTAGATCTTTTTCTAGGAATACTCATGTACTCACTATAATTTTTCGGGATACTTCATCAGTACGCATTTATATCGTGAAGCAGAACCAATATCCGCACTTTTCGTCAGAAAAGAGACTTTCAGCGTTATTATGCCCTCATAATAATTATTTAAGTTTTTCCATATTTATTCAAAGAAAATTATGAAATTACTTTTTAAAATCATAATTAATTTATTTAAATTCCTAATTTAACGGTGCAGATTCTTATACGACCAACATCTTATTATCTCGACAAATATTCTCTTCATCAATATCCTTATCTTCATCAACATCCTCTGTATCAATTGTGTCATCTATCGCATCCGAGTAGATGTTGGACTAATCAACAACATTTTTTTTAATTTGTACTTGTTATATTTCAATATAGGATTACCTTATAACATCGTATTTTGGTCCCCTAACATATTTTTCACCTTCAAGTTGGTCCTTTAATAGTCACATCAACATCATTTATGCCACGTAAGAAAGATCTAATGTTATAATAAAATAAAATATGTTTCTCATGTTGCATTGTCTCATGCAATACACAAAAAGTGAGTGGGATTCGTTAAGAAGAAAAGAGGGAAAAAACATTGCATGAGACAATTAATTTCATACAACATGAGAAACATATTTCTCTATAATGAAATGGTTAATTGCGACCACTTAAAAATTCACAATGGGCCAAAAATAAAAAGAAAAACATTATGGACATTTTTTTGGTAAACAAACGTTAAGGACTTAAATTGAAAATAGAAAAAAAAAAGCTTTTGATTATGTTTTTCAATACTTTTTCCTTTTTTTTCTTCACTGTTTAATGGAATTATTCTTTTTCAATTTACTTTTCTCTTTACAACCTTAATGTTCATAATTAAAATTTGATTAACTAGTATTCTTTGTCAGTTTAAATGTTTTTTGCACTAATATCCACTAATATTTTAATATATTAGTATTTATAGTTTTAATATTAATTATTTAGAGAATAAGACGGTAATAATATATAATGATATCTCAACCAATTATTAAGTTCTTAATTTTGACAATGCCCTACTAAATTAACTGCAGGGAAACAAAAGAAACAGTCAAAGTATATAACTTAAAAAAAAAAAAAATCAAACGGTAAGAGTAGGGTGAGGTTATGTAAGAAAGATGAACGGTGAGACGGGATAAAATGTCATATATTGAATTTGCATGTAAAAAATGAATAATTATAATAGTTCAATTGTTGCATTTGATTTGGGTAAATGCTTCTTACGTACTATTTTTGTTCTACATTTTACTACACTTACTTATTTGACCAAATTTTTTTTGGAGAATATATATAGACTAAATACTCTTTTGAGTTCTCAACAAAAAAACACGAAATCTATTTTAATCTCTTAGAAAAAAAGTCGACTTATAGTCCGTCTGAAATTTCAGTTCTTTAAAATTGTGGTCCCTCTGAAATTCAAAGAAGAGCAATGTTAGTCCCTCAAAAAGAACTAACATGGGTACTTTTTTTCTTCTAAGATATTAAAATGTGTTTTATGTTTTTTGTTGAGGACCCAAAAATGTATTTACTCATACATATACATATACACACACACACACACATATATATATATATATATATATATATATATATATTAATAAGTGTGTTTTAATATTTTATTATTTAAAAGTAATATAAAAAATGGGTTAAAAATTTGTCCTGTTAAATGATGTAACTTATGTTCTTTTAGCAATTCGTAACTATGTACTAAGAGCAGTACATAGTTATAATATTAAAGTTATACTTTTCTTTACAAAAAAAAAGTTATGCTTTTTTACTTTTCAAGTCAGCAAATAGTGTCTGAAGATGGAGAAAAAAAATAAAATTTTAATATTATAACTATGTATTACCCTTAGTACATAGTTATAAATTGTTAAAAGAACATAAATTACATCTTTTGAAAGGTTAAATCTTTTCCCTATAAAAAAAATGTAACAGAAGTAATGTGCAAATTTTACTCTTATTTGACTTTACGGTGTCATTTCTAGCAACTTTGTGAAGTCGGTATGTTACCATTTTACATCATTGCCATTTTTCATTACTTTACTTTACTTTTTTCTGGTAAAAAAAAGAAAAAAGAATCGATCGGGTGCAGTCACTTAATTTGAATTGCTCAGTTGGTTGTGTCCCACTGTCCCTTACTCTCTTATGCATTGATTACAACACATTAATTCTTCATTATGTAAAGTAATTTTAAGTAGTAGTGTTCAATTGATTGATTTAAAATCCATTTAATTACTTAATTTGATCATACGATTGGTTGAATTTATTTAGCCAAAAAGAATCAATTGATAAAGTGTGTTAAGTTTTAACAAAATGTTTGAGTAGTAGCGATAGATGACTAGTATAAGATTAAATGTATTTTTTTGTAGCTGAATATATAAATTGACCCAAATTCAACTCAATTGCATTGAGTAACTCTTTTTTGCTAAAAAATGATAATTCAACGTTACACGGTTAAAGCTATATATTGAGAAAAATGTGATTGCAAAAAAACAAAGTAGTTATGTTTTATAATATTTTATACGAGGGTAACGTGACTCTATAACAAACGTAAGTATACCTATACGAAGTGAGGGTTAGAAGGAAAAAGAGAAAGAGAAGGAAAAGGAAAATTGTTAGAAGCACGTGGACAAGAGGCCAAGAAGTGAAATGATGAGATGTGGCTGGATGGTGAAGTTTGTCTTGTCGCCGTTTGAATCTTCTCACTCCAAAATCTAGATAAAGTACGTGGCTAAAAAAGTGAAATAAGACAAATTTGATGACCGAGACGAAAGCATTGTTCTCGTTTCTAGGCTGAGGATGGCGAAAGAGATAGAGAGAGAGTTCTTATCTAAGAGAAGAAAAAGAGAGCGTTATATTAGACTATTATGTGCAAGATGATGGCATGCATGTTCCCAAGTGTACACACACATGACACACCAACATATATAGCACTGATATATATAATATATAGCTTCTATTACGTTAGAGTCTTGGTGAAGCTTGATGAAAACCGAAACCCCATAAAGAAATAATAAAGAAAACGAGAATTTTGGTGGTGTTTATGTATGTTATGCTCCTTTCTGTTTTGGTCATACATATGATTCCTTGCCGTTAACTATAGTGGGGGGAACTATCATGTGATAAAAAATGGTGGGGCCAGAAGTTTCCTTGTAATCATGAGAAGTAGAGAATAGCGTTTCTTTGCAATAGTTTAATACATATGTCATGAGCTTCTTGCAGTTTCTAAGTTATAAAACGACAGCTTGAAAAGGAGTTTCTCTCTACAACTATCACGTTAGTCACGCAGCTTCATGTTATGTTTTTCACTTCTTATGTCACCCCTTCTCTATTTTTCTCACCGTATGAGCCATTGAACCCACATAGAAACAATTACAAAAGAGCTTATATAGTTTACATGGACAGTATAATGACTCTCATTATTCTTTACGTTCATGAACATAATATTTAATTGGGAGAGAGTTCATAATTAGAAAAGAAGCATATTACTATTTGTACGTAAATAAAGAAAAGTAAGAAGGAGAAAAAAGTTGTTTATACATATTTAGAGAGAGAACATATAACTCTAAGAATAGTTTCCACGTGTACCCAAAACTTATTTTTCATGGAAGCAAAGAGTTTGCAACCAAATTAAAGTGGCCTTTTCAACTGAATCATGAGAATCGAACAAATACTCAATTTTGTATATAGGGGAGAAACATTACACAACTTTGAGTTTCAATTTTAACTAAATATATTTTACATAATTGTTTGGAAGCGTTTTCACTTGCATGCACACATAATATATTTTTCTTTGGTTATGATATGTGAGGGATAAAGAAAAAGGTTAATCTAATCTTTTCATCATTCGCGGGGTCTGAGTTTTTCGCGCAAATAGTGAAAGTAAAGAATAAAGATGACAAAGGCAAGCAAGAAAAAGCAATCCTTCAAATCCTACTTTGTTTTGCTTTCCCTTTCCCGCTCTACGACATGATACAGAATTGCAATGAGAGTTGATGCTCAGTGGCATTTAGCACGAATATGAGGGCTCACTCTCCAACACTCTAAAAAGCTACACATAACCATTTTTGTTTTTTTTGCTGGTCCAAAAAATAAAAAAACGTACCCTAAGCTTTAGATGCCATATTTTTCTCTCTCGCTATCTCATTCAAACACATTGACAATCTATCATTAAACTTACTTTCAAACCACCACTTTTTTGGACACCAAAGCACAACACATTGCAACTAATTATTGTGAAGAGCCTAAGTAACATAGAAAAATAAACATGGTAACTCAGTTGTTAGTAAGAGAGCTAGTAAGTATAAAGGAAAGAGTCTCGGTTTGATCCTCACATATCATCTTTGAGAGGGATTTAAATATCTTTATCTCAGAATTGTCTCGCATTCCGGATTAGTCTCATAGCCGACTCATAGAATTGAAACTTGTAAAAATACCGAGAAAATTAACTTGCCTCAAAAAACTCAAAAAAAAAATAGAAAAATAAATTGAAAGTAATATATATATATATACGAATAATCCAAAATTCAGTCACTGGATTGTCCAGTGAGTGAATTTTGACTATATTCTTCCGCGAGAATATAGTGCAAAAACATTATAATGGTGTTCTGCAGGTGTTCTCCCGGGAGAACATAGGTAAAAAATTTTGTGCACTATATTCTCGCGGGAGAATATAATTCACTGGACTTAATTTACATCAAGTCACTTGATACTCACTAAACCCATATATATATATATATATATATATATATATATATATATATATATATATATATATATATGAGGTAGGATCTTTTGACACCAGTGTCAAAATTCAAATTTGACACCTCGTCTGAAAGCCGTTAGATCAAAAAAGATCAATGGTGTCATATGCTTGCAAATCAGAGTTGTTGATCTTTTTTTATCTAACGGCTCTCAGATGAGGTGTCAAATTTAAATTTTGACACTGGTGTCAAAGGATCCTACCTCTCTATATATATATATATATATATATAAATAAAAAGAGAGAGAGATAGCAGGGTTATAGGCCAATAAAGAGAGAGAGAGAGAGAGAGAGAGAGAGAGAGAGAGAGAGAGAGAGAGAGCAGGGTTATAGGCCTTGATAGTGCAGGGTGTTTTTGAGTATCGCATTGATCAGTATCTGAAGGAGTCTGAGACTTAGTTCTCTGATAGACACAGAGAGGGACAAGTTAAGACAGTGGTGTATGAGATCTGGTCCTTCTGTTATCAACTGAATATAAAACAAATAAAATGTATAGCATTAATTAAAGTCCCTCAGTTTCGATTAACAACAGTCTAAAAATCCATCACAGATCCCAAAGTATATTGAGTGAAACGGTAAACTTACCACCGACCTGTTTCAAGTAGTGAAGCTTAAGAATGCTCTATGTAAAGACAAATCTCCAGTTCATCAAATTGATCAATACCCAACTTTCATTACATTCATTTAGGAATAATTACCTTCATGTAAGACTGATACTAATGTGTGTGGATCAAAATGAACAACAGAAATTTAGAGCACAAGCATCTGATATCTCACATTACTTGAGAATTGAGATGATTATATTGATGAGAATATAAACACATATATGATGAGTTTAACAACTGATCTTAAATTTCACTTCTTTTACATATATATGTTGATTTGAATACAACATAAATAAAATGACACAACTGATTAACATATACCTAAAGGGGTTTTTAGATAACTATAGATTTGACCTATCTATTAATTTCTTCCTTTAACTTCCATGATTAAGAAAGGTCTACCTCTTAATCCTCCTCCACCTTCTCCTCCTCTTTCCCTCATCTAGGGCAAAGTGCTATATGGTTGCTGAACATCACCCCAAGCGTGGACCCCACTCCAGTTGTTGTTTGTATTTTCATTACCATTGCCTCCATTAATGGTAGTTGTTGTTGAAGGAGTCACTGAAGAAAAAGGATTCCCAAAGAACCATTCAGTGGGTGTATCTCCATTTGGGCCTTCTTTTCTTGAATTCCCAACTGGGAAACTCTCTGGCTTTGAAATCTCAAGGTTCTGAAACAAAATGGGTTGTGGCTTCTGGGTCTGGTTCTCAAGGTTAACCTGTGAAAGTGAAACGCTGCTATGATCTCTCTGGTCGTTTTCTCCACCAAGCATCATTGCTAATCTCTGCTGCTGCAGCTTCCAGTGCAAGTCCTGATTAATAGAGCTCAATGATTCAATTGAAGAAGCAAGGTTACCATGAACGTTCATTGAGTTCATGCCCTGAACTGCACCAGTGAATCCATTTCCCATTGAAGATGAAAAAGGGTGGTTCAGACCAAGCAAGAAATTTGAGCCACCAGAGGGATCAAGGTTGAAACCAGAAGCACTTGTGGCAGAAGCAGAAGAGGCTGGAACATCACCAAAAGAAGAGAACTGGTTATAGATACCAGTGGTTTGTGGGTGATGATTCTGCATAGAAGGGAAGGGTAACCCACCAAGCCGAAAATCCATAGATGGTGAAATACCATTAAGGAACCTGAGGCCACCGAGCTCTGAAGAAGAACCAGAGTCTTTGGAGTCAAATGAGAGCCTCGATGATGATGATGATGATGAAGACTTGGCTTTCTTGTTCTTCCTGCAACCACCACCTATTGGAACGTTACGCAAGGCTCCACCATTTGTCCAGTATCTTCTACATGTCTTGCAAAAATGCCTTGGCTGGCTCAGACTGTAGTTGTTGTAGTAGCAGAACTTTGTGTTAGAAGAGTCACATCGTGGACACTTTAGGCCATGCTCCGGTGGCCTTGTGGAGGTGGTTTTCCGGCCATCGGAACTTTGGTTCTCATTATCTTTTGTTGTTGCAGGCTTTGGAAGTGTGTCATTTGGTGGCATCATTGAGAAGGAGAAAGTGGTGTGAGGGGAGAGACAGAGAGAGAGAGAGAGAGAGAGGCAAAGAGGTGAGAGGAAATGAACTTGGGCTTTGTGTTTTTTGTGGGTTGTAAAAAGCTTTCAGTTTCAGTTTCCTTTTGCAGAGGCTAATATACTCACCAATTGAATGGTTTCATGAATGGTGGAAGAGAAAAATTGGAGGGAAGGGTCTTGGATCTTGATGGGTGCCTGTGATTCTCATCAAAGAGGGTGATTGAGAATTAGAAGAAAAAAAAAAATTGGTACATGAGGTGGGGTAGCAGGTCCTTTTCAGATCTAATGGAATAATGAAAGCTATATCCTATAAGTTCCCTAACATATATATGTATGGAAGAGAGACATGGAGAAACTAAGAGAGGGTGTAGATCTCACTAGAAAAAGGATATTATATATACTAAGGGGGAGAGAGAAAGAGAGAGAAACATAAACGAAAAAAAGTAGATGATCCAAAACTGCTATGGCAGTATAAGGCGATCCACTACTACAGTCTACTAAAACAAAACAAATAGGCAGAAATTAACTAGTCCTTTGTTAAGATTAATATTAATGAAATGGGATGTGTATTGGAATTTGATGAATTACAATTATAAATTTATAATCAACTAATCAACTCACTGCAAACTGCTAATACTTGCTAGTAATTACTTTGTCGCATAATGAGTAACGTAGCTTTCTTTTCTCAGTCCAAGACATGTCTAACAAACTTTTCCTCATACATGCAAGCCCTTTCTTACTCTTTTTAAGTTACATATACGTGGATTTTACACTTTTTGTTTGTATATAATTGGCAAATTTTCAGCCGTAGACATTTTAAGTGGACTAGAATGTCACACTGACTTTACTGTTGAAAATTAAATATTTTGCAGTAATCTTTTAAAATTAGAACTTAAAGAGCACCCCATATACAATTGACCTCTACTCTATTTCTATAGGAACAAATTTGAGGAATATTTATGTCAAGAACAAGCAGTTAAATTAATTAACAAGAGACGGTTCTATCTTCATATAATTAGTGATCTCGAATTGGAATTCGAATTTTAAGTACATAGCTATATTAAAAAATATCATAATAAAAACTTTGTCTTTCTTGTGCTTAGAGGTGTAAATGGGCTGGGCTAGGCTTTGGCTTAAATAGGCCAAGCATGTGTAAAAAATATTGAGTATGACCTGGCCTATTAGCCTGTGTAGGCTCCAAATTACAAGTCTGGTCTGACCTATATTCAAAAAATAAAAGTCTTGGCCTAAGCCTGTTTAAGCCTATTAAACATTCAACAATTAAATGAATAACTAAAATAATATTATTTATTATTCAAAAATATTAAATAATAATTTTATTTATTTTATTTTAAATAAATAATATGATATAAGCTGGCCTATAGGTACAAATAAATAAATAAATAATATGTACAAAAAAATCTATGGCCTGTTTTCTAAATAAGTTTTTTAAAAAACCTAGGCGTATTCTATTTTACTACTTATAATATGTTAAGCCTGACCTAATATAGGCTAAGTCGTAGACCCCTGTAGGCCGACCTAACCCATTTACATCCCTACCTGTGGTCATCCCCGACTAAATTGTACTAATTGAAATAATGGATAAAACCGTGAAGAAATCCTAAAATATTTATGTTAAATTTGAGGACTCATCTTTCTTACTCCAGCCCTCCATTTGTTCACTGTGAACAAAAAGCATCAGATTATTTCATCATCCCCTTTCAAATATTTTCTTGCCTCATAGTTGGTAAACAAGGCTTTTTGACATTATTACGTCTTTCAGAAAGAAAAAAAGACTTATTTAATTTATTTATGGAATATTTATCTAAAATAATATGTTTAATTTTGCATATTGAATAATGTGTAATTTAGTGTCAGCGTGGAAGTCCTATATAACAAATGTTCGGGACATTTTAAGTCCCACGTTACTAATTTACGGGACTAGTCTCCTATTATTCTCATGGGAGACTTAAGTATATATAAAATCAAAAATCAAACAAACTCTTCAATTTACTCCTTTCATTTCTCTACCTAAGTCCAGCACGAGTAATACGGCCGTATACTTGAAATGTGGGACTTACAGAGTTTCTTACGTTTATCGTATAGGACTTTCATGTTGGTACATCATTTCGCATGGTTAACGTGTAGCACTCATCCGTACGATTAACGTGCGAGATTAATCACATTAATCAAAATAATTATTTTTTAAAACAATTAAATAGAAATATTTTTTTCTGAAAGACCGTAGTACTGACAAAAACCATGGTAAATGATGTAAAACGAGGCAACTAACAGATAAATATTGTACTATGCCCAACAGAGAACCATGAAAAATTAGATTTCAATATCAAGATAGTGCATGAGCTACGGTTTATATAATATAGCAATAGAATATGGGGAATGATCCGTTTACAAATTTTTTTTTATAAATTACACTAAGTATGACTGGTCATACACTATTGATTGAAGTATGTCCGGTCAGACATAGTATAATTTATAAAAATTTATAAAAAAAAAATTTGTAAATATAACTCTCCCCGTAAAATATAGGTTACAAGTGT
Source organism: Gastrolobium bilobum (assembly GCF_033153095.1). NCBI lineage: Eukaryota > Viridiplantae > Streptophyta > Magnoliopsida > Fabales > Fabaceae > Gastrolobium > Gastrolobium bilobum. The sequence goes on along the minus strand of NW_026895267.1, from coordinate 58,641 downwards.
AAACAGCAAGCAAAAATCTATAGGAGCAGTCAAGTAGAGAGGATGGTAGAAACTAGAAAGAGAGTGAAGAACTGAATCAGTAGGGAACACAATAGCAGCAGTACAACAGCACTGGGTGCTCTGCACACTGCCAACAGCTCGTATATTTCTTTCATTGAAACGTCCCTTTTGAACTAAAGATTAAGGCACCTTTCTAACTTACTTTGAAGAACCCAAATAAAAGCTCACACGTGTGATATTGCCCTACCCCTCATTAACTTTAGTTAATTGCAATAAACTGTTAGTCTTTTTTAGGCTGTAGAGGTACACTCCTCCATTTTCAATGAATGGTACATTTGCATGTGGCCCCTACCGCAATCCTTTGCTTTGCCTCTTAATTGAGCAACCTATTGGGAAAAAATAATTCAAATCTTTTGAAAGATTTGTTCAGCTACAAGTAGAAATGTGATTTATTGAATTTGTAGATCCATATTATGTTTTTTCAATTTCATGTAGGAAACCATACAAGTACCAATGAAATATACTCAACAAACAACTTTATTTATTAAGCTCAACAAAAAAAATAAAAAAAAATGAGAGATATATAACAAAGTAATTCTTGACTCAAAGGTTGTTGTTTTATGACCCAATGATCAATAGTTTAGTCATGAAAATAACCTCTTCACTCATGGAATAAAGTTGCCTACATATAAAATTATTAACCCTTTCCAAATCTAACAAATTTGGGAGCCTCATATGTTGTGCCGTGATTTTAAGAGAAAATTAGAATACCCTTTTAACTCATTTGAATTGAGTATACTTGACGTTTGTTTCTATATTTGAGTCTGACATAATGGAAGGAAGTACAAGTGTGAAAACTCTTATAACTGCAATGATACCCAATATATGACAGGATTTTAACGGTCGTGATCAACCATTTATCTGTCTGTCTTCTTGTAGCTTAGTTGATAGAATAGAATACGTTTATGGGAACTAGGAGACCTATAATATACGTACAAGAAAAAAATTAAAGAGATGTATGTTAAGATTTTGCAAGCAGCACAGGTCTTGAGGGAAGTATATAATAAAAAGAATTTATCAATATATAATAATTATTGAATTTATCAGCAAATTAAACATATGAACTTTGAAATATATATATATATATATATATATATATATATATATATAGGGGAGGGATCTTTTGACTCTAGAATAAGACTTACAACTCTTACACATTATCTCAACCGTTGATTTCCGTCCATTTAACGGTTATTATTTATTTGAAATAAATAATTAATTGTTATAGATAACCGTTAGATGGACGGAAATCAACGGTTGAGATGAGGAATGAGAGTTGTAAGTCTTACTCTAGAGTCAAAAGATCTCTCCCCATATATATATAAGGGTAAACATTTCTGCAGCTACTTTAAATAAGCTTATCTACAGCTACCTTTCATAATTATAACTATGTTCTCCCGGGAGAAGATAGTTATAACATTAAAAGTTACTTTTTTTTTTCTCTCTCCTCATTTACTTTTCGGAACCTGAACGTGGAGAGAAAAAACAACTTTAATGTTATAACTATGTTCTCTTGGGAGAACATAATTATAAATGGATAGCTGTAGATAAGCTTATCTAAAGTGACTGCATATAAGCTTATATATATGAAAGAGTTTCATGTCTTGTGTTAGAATGCCTGGTGGGCGAGTACAAACAACAAAATTAGACCCTTGTAGTCATGATAAGTATGAAGTTCACAACTAGCTAGCTAGAAAAACATGGAACCACCGACCAAAGCTTGTGTTTTACTTGTATGATAGTGAAGAAACGTGCAGCGCCATAGAAAAACAGCCATGTCCAGCGGGGAGAGAGAGGGAGAGATGAGTGAGAGAAAGGAACACGTGAAAGGGGTGGCTGGATTCCCGTGAGAGCTAACCAAAAACCATGGCCATATACATCCTTACATAAGAGCAACGTTTCCTCAAACGTTACATTTCACGAGTTATCCTTCCTTATCTTAAGTCTAACAACTTTTGTCATCTGCTCCTTCAACATTCATAATATGCCAAATGTACTAGATAGTAATCTTCCCTTACAAGAATAAGATGAAAAAAAAAAAACTATAGGTAATTGTATGTGTTTTTCTGATAATTGATTTTATAATTATATTGTAGACAAAAAGCATTTAATTTATGTGTTTGGCTTACAAACTAACGAGTGTGTAATATGTAATGTGTAGCTAGACACGCGACCACATGTTTAAATTTTAAGTAAGCCAAATACTTGAGGCAGGTCACAAGGAATATTTTTATAAATTCACTAGTTGTGTGAATTGCCTTGCTTTTAGCCGTAATGGACATCACCTTATTACTATTTAAGAAAAAAATGAAGACAACAACAACGATAACAAAAATATATATTTGATCAATTTGACACCTTTAAGTTGGGTGAATTTAAAAACTAAATATATCATGAGTCCTAATTAGATTGTAAAAACTAAATTAATGATTACCTGTAATTTGGTTTGATTCTAAACCAGTAGTATCGTTATTAGTATTCAAAGTTTAGTTAATTTTTAACAAATCATTCAAGATTTTGTAGCAACAACAGAGAAATATAAGAGCAATTATAATAATAAATATTAATATTGTTAAATAACAAGAAAAGAGAGAAACATTGAAATAATCTGTGTGTATTAATCTGGTGAGAGATGTACAATATATAGACAAACTAATGGGCTAAGCCCAAACCTATTAGACCTAATACAAAAAGCCTAATGAAATAAGGAAACACTAATTACAATATAATTTTAACAAATATAACTAAGGATTTTATTTTTGTCAGTTGAGAATTTTTTTACATTAGCATTTAATATAATAAAAGGTGATCAAATTTGAACTCTTAAATTAATGGAGCATATATATAGTTCACATACATGTCACAAAGTTTTCATAGAATATTGTTTTGATATGCATATTAATTTTTCAATGAATAAGTTATCCTTTTTTTTTTTTTTTTGATAATCTAGTTATCCTTATTTTATTTTATTCATAAACCACTGTTGAATCTAGCAAAATTTTGTCCAAAGTTTTACCAAGTTTATGTAGCCGTATAGTGTAACCTTAGCTAAATTAAAATTAAAGAACAGATAACATCATGCGAGCTATTCGCATGTTCAATATATGTATAAGTATTTAAGATAAGTTTTCGTTTTAATTCTCACTTTATCTAATTAATTTCATTTAGGTCAACTTCTATATCCAAGTACTTGACGGTAATTTAAGGATTAATAGATACAAACACGTTTAGGTAGGTTACAACTTACAACCGTCTCTCTCTCTCTCTCTCTCTCTCTCTCTCTTGATATACAATTGTTTTTCATTTTTAACTTCAAACACATTTAAAAGTAAAGTACTTTGAGCAATACTTTTAAATTACTTTGAGCAATTTTTACCAAAAAAATAAAAAGTACTTTGAGCAATTAAGAAATTAAAAACGAGAGGACGATGGCTAACACAGTGGCATGTTTAATTTGTTTAAACTCATTTTTCTCAATGGCACACAATTCTTTATTTTATCCGCAAGTCTATAAACATAGAAAATGGTATTGGGAAATCTCCCATAATATGGGTAAAACAGTACTCAATGTGATCAAATTA
>NW_026895267.1:0-50000 GCF_033153095.1 Gastrolobium bilobum | reverse complement strand
TGTCGTCAGATCAAGACAAATCAACGATGTCACATGCTTATAAGTCAGAGTCATTAGATCAAGGCAAGATCGATGAATCTCAGATGCGATGTCAAACTTTTTGTTTGACACCGGTGTCAAAAGATCTTGCCCCATATATATAGGGTTTATCTTTTGTCATGTCACGTGACATAAAATCATGTCATGTCACCCCAAAACTATGTCGATTTGGGATTTAGGAAAATTATTGAAAGGCGTTTTGGTAAAATTTATATAATAAATAAACAAACAAAAATACCAAATATCCTTCATTAATTACCCTAACTCCCAAAATGATGTAATTTTGGGGAGACATGACAAACAATAAACACACACACACACACACACACGCATATATATATCCTAATCGTTGATTTCTACCAAACTAACGATTATAATTTATTGAGAATTAATAATTAATTAATAAGTGTAACCTAATAAATTACAACCGTTAGATTCACAAAATCAATGGTTAAAATTTGGTGTCAAAGGATTCTGCCCTATATAATTTATTGAGAATTAATAATTAATTAATAAGTGTAACCCAATAAATTACAACCGTTAGATTCAAAAAATCAATGGTTAAAATTTGGTGTCAAAGGATTCTGCCCCATATATAACACCTCGCATTTCTAAATTATATATTAATGTATTAAACATAGATTAAAGGGAGGGATTAGTTAAAATCCTGAAAGTCAAGTCAAAATACAAAGGAAGGGTAAAACGGTAATTAGCCAACACGCAATCTTAGGAAGGTAAAATTGAGTAAGAGGTCTCAAATGATAAAAAAAACCCTGGAAATGGATTCAGAACGAAAAATTGAGTGGTTAGGCAAGTTTCGAAAAATTTGGTGAATAACGGTTTTACCGGGTAAAAATACTGCGGTACAGTTGCACCATAAAACATGGCGATTGAGTTTTGAGCTCTAGGTTTGGATATAAGTTATAAATGGTATATAGGACTAGGAAATATGATTTCTGATGAAAATTGATGGAAATTAGTAAGCTTCGAGAAGCGTGCCCACGACGCGCGTAACAGCTTAAAACTGCAAATTCTCTGAACGACCGAAAAACTCCGGATTCATCTGATCAAGGGTAATTAAAGGACAATGGTTAATGTTAAAAATTAGAGTTTCTAAATAGGTTATGAAATTAGGGACGTTTAGTGGAATCGGAGGAAAATTCGAATAGGTTTGAAATCGCGTCAGGTGGCGTTGGGGCCCACCTCACTTAAGTCACTTAAGCCACATGTCCCTATTACTATTCATCATCACCTTCTCTCCTCCCTTCCATCAAGAACCCACGGCCCTTCCTCTCTCCATCCCCATTTCTTTCAAAATTTCTTTCTCCTCTAACTCACTCAAAACTCAACCAAATCAAGCAAAGTTTGTCTTGAAATTTGTTGGAAATCACGTCCCAAACACATTGGTGGTAGCCTTGAGCCATGAAACCCACTAGATTTTGAGAAATCCCTCCCCCAAACCTGCGACCTAGGTGTGAAGATTGCACTCATTGAGTTGTTTGATGCTCCAATGGTTTAGTATGTTGTGGAGGAGCCCTAGACCAACCTTTTGAGTAAGTTTTATCACATTTTATTGGTTGGATTTGTTTATGCAATTTCATGAACCCTAAAGGCTTTTTGTGTGATTGATGTAGTTAGAGAGCTCAAATGGAAAATGTGTATTAGATAAATATGTCTTAGAATGATATTTTGGAGTGTTGTATGTCATAAAATTTATTGGTGAAAATTGATGATAACTTAGGAAAAATTTGGATGAAATGCCATGACTTTGTGTTTGGCATTGTTGTTAGGATTGTGTAATTAAATGATTGGATGTTTATATGAGTTAATGGTAGGATGCTAGGATGTATTACATAGTTGAATTGAATGGAATAATCCTTGGTATAGGCCTAGGAAGATTTCGGCCAAAGAGGGGGAAAGAGGAATTTGATGTTGTGGAATTGTATGATTGATATATTGTGATGTTAAATGGTAATTAGAAGGGTTGTGTGATGATTTTATGCTTTGGAAACCAAAAGAAAAAATGGGTGGTTGTGTGAAATTGGAAATTTAACCTAGAGTGAAATTAATGGCAAAATGAGGTTGTAATGATGTTAAATGCAAATTGGCACCTAAAATGACATTGGTGTAGCCTTAGGATGCTTAAGAAAAATGAAAAGAAAATTTAGAAAAATAAATTTTGTTTTAACACATGAATGGTCGAACCTCACTTGTGGGGGGAGGAAAAATTGTCATTTTGTGACTTTGGTGGATTCACCGTATATTAATGATCTGTATATGGTCGTTGTAGGTTGCCTTACGCGAATTTGAATCCCGAACCGTGAGCTCGGTGGGTAGCCCTTGGTCCCGGACTAAAAGGAATTGTGGTAAGTATTTTGAATCATGCATTTATGCTTGATAATTGGCCTGAAATTGGTGAATGGAAATTAAATTGGGAATGTCCTATGTGTAGGCATTTCTGTTGTACCTAGCTCGGGGATTTATTGCTGTGGAGCTATGGAAAAGAGGATCATACAGGTAATCTCTTGGTACTGGGGTTTGATCCCCTTGTGTGTTCCACGATGCCCGTTGAGGGTAATGGTAGGAAGTGTATGTAAATAATATAGGATAACATGTTCATGCATATTGTATGTGTGGTGGTACATAGGATGTACCGTGTGTAAGAACTTGCACCGTTAATTAAGGAATTTAATTAATTAAATGTGAGAATTAGGAAATAATTCTATAATTGACCCTAATAATTATGATAAGGCTTAAATAATTATGGTAAGTGATTAAGAATGTTGAAAATCATTTTTCGGACGAAAAGTGCAGATACCGGTTCTGCTCCTCGGTATAAATACGTACCGATGAAGTATCCCGGAAAATTATAATAAGTGTATAAATATTCCAAGAATAATATATAGGACTTGTAAAACAAGTTTCAAGTGAAAATAATGAGAACTGGTGCCAGAACTGATACTGGCTATGTAAAAGCGCGTACCGGAAAGGTGTTGCGAAAAATAAAATAAAAATATGACAAATCTTAGAAAAATGAGTAGGTTCAGAATCCTAAGTTTGGGATTAAGATTCTAAGCGTAGTTATTAATGCTAATACTGTGTGATTAAATTAAGTGGCCTGTAAATAGACCCTTTCACACAACCCTGGGCTGATTCTCCAGCCTTTATGCGTGGGTTTTGGCTGTTGTGTGTGTGTCTTCATGCTTGACACCTTCTCCATGGCCTTTCTTGCTTGAAAAACTCTCAAGCCACCTCTTTTTCCATTGATTCTTCTCTTTTATACATTGTAAACACTTGGTAGAGTGGTTGTAAGGGAGAAGAGGGTGCCTTCTGAGTTGTTTTACCGTTGTTTGAGTGAGTGTTGGGGGCTGAGTTCTTGGGTTGAGGAGTGGGAGTCATTTCCTAGTTGTAGAAGCTTCAAGAAGTGACCTTTGAAGAGAAATGACCCATCTTGGGGTACCAATTTTGTGGACACTTAAAGTCAGAAGTTGGAGCTAATTTGTGAGCTCCAAGAGCCATCCCATTTCTATTTTGAGCCTTGGTGGTAAGCACCATCACTTTGATCATGAGTTTTAATGGGTAAAAGTGGAATCTTGACATGTTTAATAAGATAAACAAGTAACCAACGTGATAACTGACCTAGAGTTAAAGATGCATGTTTTAACGTTTAGAAGTGTTAAAAATGGAACCTTGGTAGGGATATCTCGCGAAATGCAGAAACTGCATTATGTCGCGAAATATCCGGATATTGATATCCAGACATGGGGTCTGTTGATATCCGAATATGGATATCCGGATATGCATACCGGATATGATATCCGGATATGCATACCCAGATATGTATATCTACATATGGACCCGACATATATCCGGATATTCTGGGTTTTCGAGGACAGTAACTGTACTGTTCATACAGAACTGAGTTATGGGTTTGTAGACCCTAGATTGATGAAGTTAGACTTCTGTAATGGATATCTAAGTCAAAATCAAAATGATTAAGGGCTTATGTCTTTGTGAGAAGCCTAAGGACATGAAACGTAAAAGAAAGGCGTTGTCTTTATGTCATATACTTGTAGAGTATGAATATTGATATGATTGTTGGTCCTAACAGATTGTGATTGTGTTGTGTGTGGACTTTGAGCTTGGTTGGACTCTTGGCTTGGATAGTTAGCTTTCAAGGTAAGCTTTCGTGTCTTTGGTTTAGCCATTGTTGGTTCTACCATGTCCCATGGGGGGACTGTTTATATGCATGATGTATTTTCATGTATAGTTTTATTGAAATTCTATTGAGCTGTTAAGTGCAAATGCCTTATGATATGTATGTGGTGTTCGCCTAGACGGGATGTGATCCTGTGGGAAGGTACGACATGAGCGCGTACTGTGTGGGTAATAGACGTATTCCTGCATTTCTCTGGCCAGTAGATTAGTTATAACACACATGACATGATTATCTGCTGCATTGCACTGTTTTGGGAACTTATATTGTTAAACTGCTTTTGGAACTTATATTGCCCATGTAAGTGAGCTTGGGGTGGAAAAATCCTTGAAGACCCCTTGCCTTACTGAGATTTCTGTTTAGATATCTCACCCCACGTTTGGGGCGCTTATTTCAGGTTCAGGTAACCCAGGGGTTGAGACCGTTGGCGGCAGGAGGCCGGATCTTAGTTGATTGATGTTTACCTGCTTATGCTGCTATGCTTGGATGTGGATTATGCCTGTTGCTTTTATGCTATTAGCTTCATTTTATGGTTATTTGAGCGGAGACTCTGTTTGACTATGTTGTTTATTTGGTGAGCATGGGGATTGTCCATGCCACATCGACTTGATTTTATGCTTTTGGATTCGAGTTGTATAATTGTATCAGGATTATGTCCGGCCTACGTGTTGTAGTTCCGTGACTTAGATACTCATTTATTTATATCATGAGGTATTTCAGTTAGTTGACTTTTGCAATTACATACAGGCGATGTTTTTGAAATAAAATTTAACAATCAACTTGGTTAATGATAATGACATCATAATTGAAAAGAAAAAGATATTTTGCATTTTTAATTAAGCGTGACTTAATACGATGACATGTTAACAAATCGGGTATACACGAGGTGTTACACCGTGTCTCTGGCCAGTAGACTGTTTGCCTTCGGGCGTTACGACTTCCACTGGATAGGTCTCTGTGAGGGAGTTCCAGTTGACCTGGGGTCGTGGTGTGTGATCCGGATAGGAGCACACTAGGAAGTCTCGGGTGGATATGGATGGAGGGTGCCTTGGTTGATGTTCTGGGAACTCGCCTTGGTTTGAAACCCGTAGGCTTATATGTCGAGCCAATAGGCTGGACGTTGCGTGATTTTGGCATCGACCATTCCAGCTTCATCGTATTTTGTATCCCTATGCTCGCCTATTTCACTAAATCTCTTACTTTATCTCGTTTTCAGATGTTATGTTATTTATATGCATCGAAGTGAGCCATTGGGCGGAGTATTCTCCAGAACCTCTGGGTTACTGAGATATATTCGTATATCTCAACCTGCTTTGGAGATTTTATTTCAGGAGGTAGCAGTGGTGTTGGAGCGGCGGGAAAGAAGCCCGTAGGATGACTTAGGTCATGAAGAATGCATATGATGAGGATTCTAGTTATCATTTTGTTTATGATGTATTTTGTCTAAGTTTAGTCTTGATTATCATGTTTTATTGGAAGGTTATGGTTTGTAAATTGTAATATGTCATTTGGAGGATTTGTAAATTGTACATGAAGACTTGATGTAATATGGAAGTATGTAATATGATGAAAGGGAAATAGGCCTATTCTAGGATTGATTTATGTTTTATGTTGCAAGAAGCATGCAAATGAATATTGTGATTGAAATTGATTAACTTGAGAAAGTAAGTATGAATTAGCATATTGATTAAATTGGATATAAACTGTGATGGGTTGTAAGAGAACCAAGGCATTGTTGGTCCTTGTGTGCTACCCAATGATCCTTGTGTGCCACCCAATGATTATTAGGTACAAATTGAGGTTAGAGAACACATTGGCAAAGTTGGGATTTATTGGAAAAACAAAGGAAACTCTGTCGAAATTTCTATAAAATAAATAGAGTGTTGCCCAATTTGCACCCCTATATGATAGAATTGGACCCCTTGGCCTCTATGGAAGTTATAGATCTTTCTTTTATCTGTCCAACAAGACCAATTTTGTGTCAATAGGATTAGTATAACTCAAGTTATGGTTAAAATACCAAGATAGGTTGAATCTTCCCTATTTTAGGGCCTTCCTTCAGAACTGTGGCGCTGTTGGCGCCAAGTTGGCGCTATTAGTGCCACCCATCAGTGGGAGGAAGTGACCATGGCGCTATGTGCACCAATCTGGCACTGTGGGCGCCATCCTCACTGTCTCTGGCGCAATAGTGGCGCTGTCAGCGCGGGGTCTGGCGCTGTCAGCGCGGGGGTCCTGTGGAATCAGCATCCTTTTTCTTAGAAATATCATATCTTGGGCTACGGTGCTCCAAATGGAGCGCGGTTTGAACCCACACGAAGCTAAGGAATAAATCTATAACATATTAAGAAGTGAGGAACATTGGAGAGGAATAAAATCTTTCGAGTAAATAAAATGGTGAAGGAATTTAGTATGAAACATGGATAGAATGTGATTTAGGCTAAGTGAGTTTATGGGAATCCCTTAGTGTCTTAAGAGTGGTAATAGATGATATATAAGAGTATTAAAATAATTATTCTGCAAAGAGTATTACAGTTACGGTCACAACTTTTGATTATTACGCTTTATTATTGTTTTAAAATATTCGCGTAATAAACGAAAAAAGTTTACTCACATTTTTATAAATGAATTGCTGTGATTGTAACTACGCTTAATATCATAATTAATGTTAACAATATCGGTGTACAACGGGCTGTTACACCATATATATATATATATATATATATATATATATATAATCATTTTATACTAGTGTAAAACTTTTAATCTTACACTCAGTTTCAACCATTTATCCTGTGTAAATTATAATAACCTTAAATGATGAAATGAATAATCAGATATAACTTTTTAATTAAAATGATGAGATCGAGTTAAGAATAAAATTTTGAGATTTTTGTTATTTTGGAGAAACATGCCAATAGTGTGAAACTAAGGGTAAAATTGTAATTGTCCAAGATTACCCGAAAACTTGAAATTTATTTGTTAAGAGACAAATAATGGACTTTGGTGAATGTTAAATTTTTTATTTGATGATTAATACATGGATTAGTACAAGTTTAAATGCTGGGTAACTATATCATTTACTAGGGATAAATAAGGGGGGAAATGGTAATTTCCCATGAGGGAAACCCTCGACCAAAGTCAAAGCTGACTTAAATGAATTAAAAGACACAAACACATGCCTAATTAGACGAACCCATCAACCTTCTTCTTGGGAGCAAACCGTGGAGGCCATTTTTTGGAAGGCATGGAAGCTTGAAAATACCCCTTGAGTTCTAGCCACTTTTAGCCTTATGTTTCTGCATGAAAGTTGTTCCTCTCAACTTTGTGAATATCTTTCCTTCCTTGCAAACTAGCTAAATACCATTGTGAGAATATAATCCCTTGAGAAATTGGCAAAAATTTCATGGTTCTTGAGTTTGGAGACTTGTTTGCTTGCTTAGTTGGTTGAAGAACATTCCTTGGACCCTTGTGAGTTGATTGGTGGTAAGTTTCCTTAATTGCTATTGATTTTTATTGAGGTTAAGTATTTGACTTGTCATGTAAAAGTGATGAATGATGGGTTGTTTTTAAAGTGATTGAGACTTGGTGTATGTTATAAAAAGTGTTTAGAATGTAAAATGGTTAGTGAAAATGAAATGAAAACAATGGTTGGGGACAATATAATGTTGGCCAAAAATGAGGTGTGGGAAATGCTAAAGTTGTGTTGTTGAAACGTGGCTTGAGGATTAAAGTATGCTTGCATATTATTGGTGAGATGAAATGAGGACTTAAAGTATAGGAAAACATGAAAAATTCCCTAGGTCTCCTTGAATGCATGCCTTGGCCTTGGAGGGGAAATCCATGAAGGAATGTTGTGTAATTTTATTAGAGTGGGGATTATGGATCATTAACCATTATGTAGTTGATAGGATCCTTAAAATGTTGTTGAAAGTTAAAGAAATTCCATGAAACTACCCTATGTGCATTTCGGCCTTCAAGGATAAAAATAGGGTTAAAGTGATTTGACTAGCTAATTGTGTAGCATGTTAAGGATGCAATGTTGATGGTTGAATGAAAGTGAAAACACCAATATGGTTGTTTAGAAGTGATGGCCGAAATGTGTAGGCATGAACAAAGTGTGATTTTCATTCATTTGAATACTTGTGTTGTCAAGTTGTGTGTTGATCCCTTGGTTGTGACATCGTAGATTAGAGCAATTGAATTGCTTGATGGAGACCTAGACATTACCTAAGTGTGTTGGAGGCCATTTGTAAGAACTCGCACCGTTAAATTAGGAATATAATTAATTAATTATGAGATTAATGAGATAATTCCATAATTAACCCTAGTAATTATGAAAAGGCTTAAATAATTATTATATGTAATTAAAAATGCTGAAAGTCGCTTTTCTGACGAAAAGTGTAGATACAGATTCTGCTCTATGTATAAGTGCGTACCGATGAAGTATCCCGGAAAATTATAATGAATATGGGAATATTCCTACAATAATATATAGGACTGGTGAAACAAGTTTCAAGTCGAAATAATGAGAACTGGTGTCAGAACTGATACCGGCTATGTAAAAGCGCATACCGGCAAAGTGCTGCGAAAAATAAAATAAAAATATGACAAATCTTAGAAAAATGACTAGGTTCAGAATCCTATGTTTGGGATTAAATGCTAAGCCTAGCTATTAGAGCTAATACAGTGCGATTAAAATTTAAGTGGCCTATATAAGGCCTTGGCACATATTTCTAGGTTAGAAATCTCACACTCTACATGCCTCTCTTCTGAACCTTGAGCCTCCCATGCTTGCTGATATGACTCTAGCATATATATGATTTTTAGCCAAAATGAGAAAGAAATCTTGATTAATCTTGGAGAAAAAGGGCTAGAATTACTATTAATTTGATAAATCTCAATCAAAGATTGTGCAACTGATTTCCTTCTAATTTTGTAGGAAACAGGACAAAAAAGGCACTTTTGGAAGTTCAGACCAGAGTCCCACGCTAATAGCGTGAAACTCACGCTAGTAGCGTGAGAATCCAGAGACATCCACGCTCATAGCGTGAAACTCACGCTAGTAGCGCCAGTCATTCTTGCCATCCACGCTCATAGCGTGAGATCCGTGCTAATAGCGTGAACATCCAGAGACATCCACGCTCATAGCGTGAAACTCACGCTAAGAGCGCCAGATTGCGAAATCACAGCACCGTGTTTTTAAAAGGGCAGCTTTGGAAGATGAAAAGGGGGACTATAAAAAGGATGCTCAGCACAGAATTAGGTATTCTGGACCTAAGGCGACCGTCGTGCTTCAGAAGGAGAGCTCCATAGAGAAATTCTTGATCTTCTTTATTCTTCCATCTACATTCTCAAGTAACATTGAATATTGAATTTATTAGCCATGATAATGGTTGGCTAAGTTTTCTTTATTGTAGTTAGGGTCAAAAACCTTATGTGAACCCTTGTTACGACGGATTGGTTTATTTCTACTCGTTTATATAAATTTCTTTATCTTTACCCTGTGCGAAATTTCTATTTTCTTTGTTAGACTTGATCAATCTAATAGTTGCTAATAGTTTGAGGGTTAGAACCCTAGATAGGAATATTGGGGTTTTTGATCTTGAAAGGGGGTAAGATAACAATTATTATGCATGCTAGGAATATATGTATAGTTAATTGCAGATGCTTTAATTATCGTGTTCATTGCTTAATTTTCATGAGGGGTTACTAAGTGATTAAGATTCTAATTGAGATTAAAAGGTTAAATTGTCAAGGGATTGAGATTTAACTAATTAATTCTAGATGATAATTATCTGAGTATTTATATAAATAAGTATTTTTAAATCAATCCAAGGTAAGAAGTGGGGATCATATGGTGAGTGCACTCTAACTACAATTCTTTCTCTCAATTACAAAAAAAAAACCATATTTGTTTCTTTCTTAAAAGCAAAAATCTAAAAATACGTTTTATTTTAATTCTCATTATTCTCAAATCCACAACAATTTTCACAAATTATTTGAACTCTTCTATTCTTGGAAGGAATATTAATTGATATACGATCACAATCCCTGTGGAGACGAACTTTACTTAACATTATATTACTTGTGCGATCGGTATACTTGCCGGGAAACATCAAGTTTTTGGCGCCGTTGCCGGGGATTGGCTTTTCTTATATCAATTAATTTTGATTTTTTAAGATTGGATTTTTAATTTTTTTATTTTTGATTTCTCTGTGATTCTTGAACAGTGCTACTAATCCCTTTTCTGGTTGTATGCGAGGTAAAGAGCTAGAATTTTCACTTGAGTTAGAGATTACAAAAACAGAAAAGAGAAACAGGAAACTTGCTCGGAAGAAGCTTGCATTCAACGAGTTGGGAATTCTGTCTGTAAAAGCACACAAGATGGCAGGGAATAATGAAGCGGACAATCCACTCATGGACACCATTCTGATGCCACTATTTAACAGGCCCAATTCAAGTATTATCCATCCTGATGTTGGCAACAATAATTGGGAGCTTAAGTCTGATAATATTCGACTGGTGGAGAGAGCTCAGTTTGGTGGAGAGGATGATGAAGACCCTCATAGGTTCATAAACAGATTCCTGATTATCTGTGACTCGACTAAACATCCTCAAGTGTCCAATGATGCAGTCCGGCTGAGACTGTTTCCTTTTGCTCTTAAAGGAAAAGCTTTGAATTGGTTGGAGAGGCAGCCTGCGAGAAGTATTCCCTCATAGGAGAATTTATCAAACAATTTCTTTGCGGAGTTCTTCTCGATGGAAAGATACAATCAAATGGTGAATGATATCACCAATTTCACTCAAACTGAGGGTGAAACTATGTGTGCAGCCTGGAACTGGTTCAAAGATCTAATGAGGAGGTGTCCTCATTACCCCATGACCAATGGTGATCAGGTCTGGATCTTCTTCAACGGTTGTAAACCAGAAATCCGGATGGTGTTGAATGGTGCAGCGGGTGGCACGATCAAATCCCGAAGAGCAAATGAGACTCTTGAGTTGATCGGGAGGATGGCTGCCAATGAAAATGAAGTGTTGTCAGCAAAGCCTAGGAGAGGTATCTTTCATCTGGAAGGTAATGATGCGATGCTAGCTGAAAATAAATTTATTTTCTCAGCAGATAGCAAACTTGACCTCAAGGCTTGACAAGATGCAGCTTGCTGGTGTTCAGACTAAAGCTGCTGCTATTGTGTGTGAATATTGCCAGGATGTAACACCCCGTATATATCCGGTAATGTTATCATAATATCGTATTAAGCTGCGCTTAATTAAAATGCGGAATTACTTTTTCTTTTCAATTATGATGCCATTAACATTACCAACTTGCTTAATAATCAATTAATAAAACATCGCCTGTATGTAATTGCAATAAAACAGCTAACTGAAATACCTCATAACATAGATAATATAAATGTGGCTCTAGTCACGGAACTACAACAACGTAGACCAGACCATCTAACAGTTTATACAACTCCAAACTACAAGTACTAACAGAAAGTGTCATGGACAATCCCCATGCTCACTCAAATAAGGCAACATGCCCAACATCAGTCTCAACAACATCATATCATAAATAGCGGAAAACATAAACAGCATCCAAATCCAGTCATGCTAACAAATAAGCAGAAACAACAAAATCAGCTAAGCTTCGGCCTCCCGCCGCCTGAGGCATCAGTACCCATACTACCTAATCCTGAAATAAGCATTCCCCAAACGTGGGGTAAGATCTCTAATCTAGAAATCTCAGTAAGTCAGTGAGTCCTCAAGGATCTTCCACCCCAAGCTCACTTACACGTGCAATATAAGTTCAAAAGCAGTTTATCATTTATCATTTCAAAAACAATGCAATGCAGCAGATAATCATGTCATGTGTGTCAATACTAATCTACTGGGCAGACACAGTGCAGGTATACGTCTATCACCTACACACCGTGCAAGTACCACTTGCATTCACCCCGGTACACCGTCTTATATGGCGCTACATACTCAGGCTTCCCGTCAAGATGAAACAACACATGCATATTAAAAGCCATTACATGTAAAGTTCAGTCAACATATCAAATATCCAAAAGCATGTACACATCATGCATAAACCATACCCCCATGGGACATGGTGGAACCACAACATGGCTAAACCGAGGACACAAAAGCTTACCTTGCAAGCTAACTCCAAAAGCTAAGAGTCCACAGCTCAAAGTCCAAACACAGCAGATTCACAATCTGTTATGGACCAATACTATATCAATAATAATGCAACACAAGCATATAACTTAAAGACAACGCCTTTCCTTACGTTTTACGTCTTAAGGCTCCATACCAAGCCATAAGTCCTTAATCACTTAATTCTGACTTAGTTCATTAATTACAGAAGTTCAACTTCATCAATCTAGGGTCCACAAACCCCCAATAGCCTACTGTACACACAGCACAGCTACTGTTCTACGAAATCCCAGAATATCCGGATATTCCTCGGGACCATATCCGGATATCTCACTGGACGTATCCGGATATCCATAATCCCATATCCGGATACCTAGTATCCGGATACACAAAACCCATATCCGGATATCACATATCCGGATATTCATCGGGCACATATCCGGATATTTCACGACAGAATGCAGAAAATGCATTTCGTGAAGATATCCTTCCAAGGTTGGGTTTTTAACGATTTAAAACACCTAAACATGCATTTCTAGGTGTGTTCAACATTACCCCACAACAAGTTATCATCTTTACGCCTTAACATGCATCAAGCTTTCATTTTTAAGCATTAAACTCATGATCAAAGGTTGGTATACATACCAAAGGCTTAAAACAGAGAAAGGAGATGCTCTTGGAGCTCAACACAGCCCCTCAAGTCTGACTCAAGGAAGATGCACGAAAATGCTACCAAAGCTTGGCCCTTTCCACACAAAGGAAGCTCCTTGGAGCTTCACAAGCCAAGAGCAAGACTCTCACCACCTCAACTCAAGAGGACAACCCCTCCAACACTCACAAACAGCAACCTCAACACAAACAGGGTCAACAACACAGCCCCAAAGCTACTCTCACCCCACACCAAGTGTTTAGGAGAAGGATTTGAGAAGGAAGTTGCCTCAAAGCTCAAGAAATGGAAGAGGAACACAATGGAACAGTACTCAGCAGTTGGCCCGCCCCAAGACTCACGTAGCAACAGAAAACCTAGGGCTTTGTGCCCTTAACAAGGGTATTTATAGCCACTTACCCAATTAACACACAGTATTAACTTTAATTGCTACTCTTAGCATTTTAATCCCACACTTTGGATTATGAAACTATATAATTTTCTAAGATTTATCATATTTTTCTTATAATTTTCTGAGCACTTTTCCGGTACGCACTTTTCCAAGCCAGTACCGGTTTCCAGCACTAGTTCTCATTATCTGGACTAGAAACTTGTTTTACAAGTCCTACATATTATTCTAGTAATTATCATGCACTTACATTAATTTTCCGGGATACTTTTTCGGCACGCATTTATACCGACTAGCAGAACTGGTATCTGCACTTTTCTTCCGAAAAGCGACTTTCAGCATTCTTAATCACTTATTACGATTATTAAGCCTCATAAATAATTATTAGGGTCAATTATGGAATTATTTCCTATTTTCTCGTAATTTATTAATTAAATACCTTAATTAACGGTGCGGGTTCTTACATTCACCCCACATTTTTAGGATTTTGACCTCAAAATCAGAAACATACCTGGTCGAAACTCGGGGTACTGCCGGAGAAGCTCGTCCTCTCGCTCCCAAGTACACTCCTCAGGAGTCCTTCCGGTCCACTGCACCTTGACCATCGGAATGATCTTGCTCCTCAGCTGTTTCTAGCCACGATCGAGAATCTTTAGTGGTCCTACGGGAGTCTTTAAGTTCTCCCGAACTTCCACATCATCCGGTTGCACCACGTGCGAAGGATCTGCTATGTACCTCCGAAGCTGAGACACGTGAAACACGTCGTGGATGTTGGCCAGGTTCGGAGGCAAGGAAAGCCGATAGACAACAGGTCCTACTCTACCAAGAATCTGGTATGGCCCAATAAACCGCGAGCTCAGCTTCCTCACTCCGAGTGCCCGTCCAACACCGGTGACAGGTGAAAGTCTCACAAACACGTGCTCACCCTCACTGAACTCCAGTGGACGATGCTTGACATCGTAGTAGCTCTTCTGACGATTCTACGCCTGCTTCAGCTTTTTCCTGATCATCTGGATCTGCAGGGTGGTATCTCGGACAAAATCCAAGCCAAACAACTCACGATCCCCAACCTCCGACCAGCAGGTAGGTGTACGAAACCTCCTACCGTAGAGCGCCTCGTAGGGTGCCATGCCCAGGCTAGCATGGAAACTGTTGTTATACGAAGACTCCACCAATGGAAGGTACCTATCTCATGCCGAGCCTGCTCTAACGTGCAAGCCCGCAACATGTCCTCCAAGGTCTGGATAGTCCGCTCAGTCTGTCCATCAGTCTGAGGGTGATAGGCGGTACTCAATCTCAACTGCGTACCAAAAGCTCCCTGCAGCGCCTCCCAGAACCGAGATGTGAACTTCGGGTCCCTATCACTGATGATACTCACGGGCACCCCGTGAAGCCTCACAATCTCGCGAACATATAATCTGGCCAACTTCTCTGTAGTGAAGCTCACCTTCACTGGAAGAAAATGGGCGGACTTCGTCAGTCTGTCCACAATGACCCATATCGAGTCACAGCCAACTTGAGTCTTCGGCAAACCCACAACGAAGTCCATGGAAATGCTCTCCCATTTCCACTCCGGAATCTCAAGAGGTTGAAGTTTACCAGACGGCTTCTGGTGTTCAATCTTCACTTTCTGGCAAACCAAACACTTGGACACAAAGATAGCAACATCTTTCTTCATGCCCAGCCACCAGAAGTTCTTCTTCAAGTCTTGATACATCTTAGTAGCACCAGGGTGGATAGAAAACTGACCCTTATGGCCTTCTGCCATAATCTCTTCTGTCAACGGACCTCGAGGAACCACAATCCTCCGCTGGAACAAAAGCAATCCATCATCATTCCAAGACACACCGTCTTGGTTCTTCACATAATCCAGACACTCTCTCTGAACTTGTGCCTCTTTAATCTTTTCTAACAGCTCGTTGACGACATCTGATGCTTCCAACCCGAGAAGTACGCTCGCACACGGAGCGGTCACTGCCAAGTGGCGGAACTTCTCAACCACGTCGAAGTTACCAAGTAGCAAACCGGATGAACTACTGGATTTCCGACTCAAAGCATCGGCTACCACATTGGCCTTGCCAGGATGATACCTAAGCTCAAAGTCGTAGTCCTTTATGAACTCCATCCATCTCCTCTGCCTCATGTTCAACTCCTTCTGGTCGAACAGGTACTTCAAACTCTTGTGGTCACTGAACACCACAAACCTCAAACCAAAAAGATAATGCCTCCAAATCTTGAAAGCAAACACAATCGCAGCCAACTCCAAATCATGAGTCGGGTAGTTCTCCTCATGAGGCTTCGACTGCCTCGAAGCAAAAACAACAGCTCTACCAGACTGCATCAGCACACAGCCCAGCCCCTTTCCAGAAGCATCACAGTAAAGCTCAAACTGCTCCTCAGGATCAGGAAGGATCAACACTGGTGAAGAAGTCAATCTCTCCTTCAACTCTTGGAAGCACGCCTCACACTTGTGAGTCCACACAAATGGCGTCTTCTTTCGGGTAAGGCGAGTCAAAGGGAGAACCATTGTGGAAAAACCCTTGATGAACCTCCGATAGTAACCTGCCAAACATAAGAAGCTCCTCACCTCAGTAGCTGTCTTGGGTCTCTCCCAATCCAACACGGCCTCAAACTTGTTGGGATCCACTGCAACTCCACCTGCTGAAATCATATGCCCCGGAAACTTGACTGATTTGAGCCAAAACTCACACTTGGAAGGTTTAGCATAAAGCTTTTTCTCCTTCAGCACTTGCGGAACTATCCTCAGATGCTCCACATGCTCCTCCTCAGTCTTGGAGTATATCAGAATATCATCAATGAAGACAATCACAAACTGATCCAGATACGGCTGGAAAATCCTGTTCATGTAATCCATGAACACTGTCGGCGCATTTGTGAGTCCAAACGGAATCACCAAATACTCAAAATGACCGTATCTCGAACGAAACGCGGTCTTCGGGACATCCTCCGGCTTCACCCGAATCTGATGGTATCCGGACCGGAGATCAATCTTAGAATACACACAAGCACCCTTGAGCTGATCCAACAGATCATCAATCCGAGGAAGAGGATACTTGCTCTTGATTGTCACCTTGTTCAACTGCCTGTAGTCGGTGCACAATCGCATTGTCACGTCCTTCTTCTTCACGAAGATGACCGGTGCTCCCCAAGGAGATACACTCGGTCTAATGAAATCTTTCGCAGAAAGATCCTCAATATGCTTCTTCAGCTCAGCCAACTCCGGTGGCGACATCCGATAAGGAGCTAAAGAAATCGGCCCCACACCGGGAAACAAGTCAATGGAGAACTCTATCTCCTGCAGTGGCGGAAACTCAGGAATCTCCTCAGGAAACACCTCAAGGAACTCCCCCACCACAGGAATGCCAGTGATATCCTCATGTGTCCCACTCACCAAACCACCCAACATGACATAACCCAATGCCCCTGCTCGCAGCGCTCTCCTGGCCTGCAGCAGTGAAATGTATGGCGATGAACTAGCTGTGGAATCACACGGAGACATCACCACGCGCTTTGCACAGCAATCAATCAATGCACAGTTTCTAGACAACCAATCCATGCCCAGAATAATCTCAAGGTTGGCCATCGGCAACCCTATCAGATCTACCGAGAACTCACGGCCATCCCACTGAAACGCTACATCGCGATGTACAGTGGTAGAATCACAAATCTCTCCAGTGGCGGTAGTCACCCGCAACGGTGGAGAAAGCACAGCACTGGGCAACTCAAGCCCCAAAGCAATCGGGGTAGCAACAAACGAATGAGTAGCCTCGGAATCAAAGATAGCATCCACAAAAGAATCACCAATAGACACAGTACCTCTGACAAGGTTCGGAGCGCGGTCCGACTGCTGCCTATCTAGTGTATACACTCTCCCAACATAAGGTGGCACTGCAGGTGCCGAAGAAGATGCCATCGGAACCATCTGTAAAGGAACTGCCTGAACAGCTGCAGCTCTCGCCGTCGACGACGGATAATCTCTAGAGAAGTGGCCCTCCTTGCCACACTTGAAACACAGCAACTGCCCCGTAGCACAGCGTCCCACATGCTCCTTCCCACATCCCGAACATCTCCGAGTGGTAGGAGGCCTAGCAGAACTCCCCTGATGTGAAACAGCTCTCTTGAACTGACCAGGCGCCTGCCTAGTCGCTAACTGCTTTCCCTTGCCCTTATCAGCAAACCTCTTGTCCTTCCAAGAAGTAGGAGCAGGAGTGGAACCACCTGTTCCCTTGCTCTCCTCAACCTTGGCCCTCTTGGCCTTGCTTGCCACGCAAACATCCTCGCTGTCCTTACACTGCTGAACCAGTGTACCAAAGTCCCTCGAAGCAACACCAGCAAGATGCTCAGCAATCACCTCATTAAGTCCCCTGCGGAACTTAGCTGCCAGAAATAACGGAGTCGGAGGAACCATCCGGAAGTGTGCAAACTTCACTAGCTCATTAAACTTAGCCAGGTACTCATCAACAGACATCGAGCCCTGTACCAAACGATCAAACTCTCCCTGCTTCCTCTCCTGCGCATCATAGGGAAAGTATCGGCCCAGAAAGCACTCCTCAAAGAATGGCCACGTCATGACACGGCCCTGCCTCTCAAAAGCACGAGAGGTGTGCGTCCACCACTCATGGGCATCGCCCTCCAGCATGTAAGTCGAGAACATCAGCTTTTGTGGGTCTGTACACTGCATAACCCGAAAGATCTTGTCCAGCGACTCTAGCCATCTCGCAGCAGCAATAGGATCCAAAGACCCCTCAAACACAGGCGGCTTATGCTTCCTGAAAGCATTCAGCCGGCGATCAATCACATCACGATCCTCAGCAATCCCCATAAGGGGCTCCCCCGTCTCAGCGGCATGAGTAGCACTGCCGATGTGACTATGGCTCTCCTCCTGAACACTAGGTGGAGGCGGTGGTGGTGGTGGCGGTGGTGGTGGAGCCTGGCCTACAGCAGGACCAGCCCTTAACTCCTCCAACATGACTCTCATCATCGTCATGTTCGCCATCCTGTTTGCCTCGAGGACTTCCTCAGTGGTCCTCCGGTTCGCTTCACGAACCTCAGCTGCGGCTATCCGATTCGCCTCGCGAACAGCTTCCATCATTGCCGCGTTGGCCACTCTAGCGGCCTCCTGATCGGCTAACCTGGTCGCCTACATCTCAGCCAATGCAGTCAGGATAGGATCGGATCGATCCTCAGAAGTCTCTCGTGTTCTCCCGGACCTTACCATGACTCTGCACAAGTTACACAAATTATGAGTTGATCAGGCCCACGCAATGTGATCACATATACATCATCATAATAAAATTCGACGGAGTAAACACAAAGACAGACACAACCAAACAACCTAGCAATTGCAATACATACAGGCTCTTCCCTCGAACCATTGCTCTGATACCATTAATGTAACACCCCGTATATATCCGGTAATGTTATCATAATATCGTATTAAGCTGCGCTTAATTAAAATGCGGAATTACTTTTTCTTTTCAATTATGATGCCATTAACATTACCAACTTGCTTAATAATCAATTAATAAAACATCGCCTGTATGTAATTGCAATAAAACAGCTAACTGAAATACCTCATAACATAGATAATATAAATGTGGCTCTAGTCACGGAACTACAACAACGTAGACCGGACCATCTAACAGTTTATACAACTCCAAACTACAAGTACTAACAGAAAGTGTCATGGACAATCCCCATGCTCACTCAAATAAGGCAACATGCCCAACATCAGTCTCAACAACATCATATCATAAATAGCGGAAAACATAAACAGCATCCAAATCCAGTCATGCTAACAAATAAGCAGAAACAACAAAATCAGCTAAGCTCCGGCCTCCCGCCGCCTGAGGCATCAATACCCATACTACCTAATCCTGAAATAAGCATTCCCCAAACGTGGGGTAAGATCTCTAATCTAGAAATCTCAGTAAGTCAGTGAGTCCTCAAGGATCTTCCACCCCAAGCTCACTTACACGTGCAATATAAGTTCAAAAGCAGTTTATCATTTATCATTTCAAAAACAATGCAATGCAGCAGATAATCATGTCATGTGTGTCAATACTAATCTACTGGGCAGACACAGTGCAGGTATACGTCTATCACCTACACACCGTGCAAGTACCACTTGCATTCACCCCGGTACACCGTCTTATATGGCGCTACATACTCAGGCTTCCCGTCAAGATGAAACAACACATGCATATTAAAAGCCATTACATGTAAAGTTCAGTCAACATATCAAATATCCAAAAGCATGTACACATCATGCATAAACCATACCCCCATGGGACATGGTGGAACCACAACATGGCTAAACCGAGGACACAAAAGCTTACCTTGCAAGCTAACTCCAAAAGCTAAGAGTCCACAGCTCAAAGTCCAAACACAGCAGATTCACAATCTGTTATGGACCAATACTATATCAATAATAATGCAACACAAGCATATAACTTAAAGACAACGCCTTTCCTTACGTTTTACGTCTTAAGGCTCCATACCAAGCCATAAGTCCTTAATCACTTAATTCTGACTTAGTTCATTAATTACAGAAGTTCAACTTCATCAATCTAGGGTCCACAAACCCCCAATAGCCTACTGTACACACAGCACAGCTACTGTTCTACGAAATCCCAGAATATCCGGATATTCCTCGGGACCATATCCGGATATCTCACTGGACGTATCCGGATATCCATAATCCCATATCCGGATACCTAGTATCCGGATACACAAAACCCATATCCGGATATCACATATCCGGATATTCATCGGGCACATATCCGGATATTTCACGACAGAATGCAGAAAATGCATTTCGTGAAGATATCCTTCCAAGGTTGGGTTTTTAACGATTTAAAACACCTAAACATGCATTTCTAGGTGTGTTCAACATTACCCCACAACAAGTTATCATCTTTACGCCTTAACATGCATCAAGCTTTCATTTTTAAGCATTAAACTCATGATCAAAGGTTGGTATACATACCAAAGGCTTAAAACAGAGAAAGGAGATGCTCTTGGAGCTCAACACAGCCCCTCAAGTCTGACTCAAGGAAGATGCACGAAAATGCTACCAAAGCTTGGCCCTTTCCACACAAAGGAAGCTCCTTGGAGCTTCACAAGCCAAGAGCAAGACTCTCACCACCTCAACTCAAGAGGACAACCCCTCCAACACTCACAAACAGCAACCCCAACACAAACAGGGTCAACAACACAGCCCCAAAGCTACTCTCACCCCACACCAAGTGTTTAGGAGAAGGATTTGAGAAGGAAGTTGCCTCAAAGCTCAAGAAATGGAAGAGGAACACAATGGAACAGTACTCAGCAGTTGGCCCGCCCCAAGACTCACGTAGCAACAGAAAACCTAGGGCTTTGTGCCCTTAACAAGGGTATTTATAGCCACTTACCCAATTAACACACAGTATTAACTTTAATTGCTACTCTTAGCATTTTAATCCCACACTTTGGATTATGAAACTATATAATTTTCTAAGATTTATCATATTTTCTTATAATTTTCTGAGCACTTTTCCGGTACGCACTTTTCCGGTACGCACTTTTCCAAGCCAGTACCGGTTTCCAGCACTTACATTAATTTTCTGGGATACTTTTTCGGCACGCATTTATACCGACTAGCAGAACCGGTATCTGCACTTTTCTTCCGAAAAGCGACTTTCAGCATTCTTAATCACTTATTACGATTATTAAGCCTCATAAATAATTATTAGGGTCAATTATGGAATCATTTCCTATTTTCTCGTAATTTATTAATTACATACCTTAATTAACGGTGCGGGTTCTTACACAGGACAATCATGAGTCTAATGAATATCCTTTGATGCCTTCTGATTCACCTCAACAAATGCAAGTGAATGGCATTTGGTATGATCAGAGACCTCAGCAACAAAATGTTCAAAGAGGTCAGAATTTTGCTCCTGGAGGTAGTAATTATCAACGGAAGATTCAAGGAGGCGGTCTTGACTATAATTCTAATAATTATATACAGCCTCCACCAATCTAAACCAAGGAACCTTCATATTTGGAGAGGTTACTTGGACAAATGGCTCAACACTCTAATGCTTTCATGGAAGAGACTAGAGCCAATACCAAGAACACACAGGCTTCTATCAGAAATTTGGAGAATCAAATTGGCTGACTGACAAAACAAATGGCTGATAGAACTCCAGGTACCTTCCCTAGTAACACAGTTACCAATCCGAAGGAAGATTGTATGGCTATCACAATTAGAAGTGGTAAAGTACTTCCATCTCCTGAGGTTGAAGAGAAGCTTAATGAAGTTAAGAAGCCAGAAAAAGAAGTTGAAATTCCTTCTAAGATTGTGAAGCCTCTTCAGAAAGGTGAAGAAAAAGAGCAACCAATTGTTGCTGAAAAGAAGAAAGTTGAGCTGAGTCCTGATTATGTGAGAGTTATGGCACCTTATCCTGAAAGATTCAAGAAGGATGCTCAGAAGCAACACTATGCCAGATTTCTGGATATTTTCAAAAAGTTGCATATCAACATTCCTTTTGCTGAAGCTCTGGCTAGTATGCCCAATTATGCTAAATTCATGAAGGATCTGTTGTCATGGAAGCACAAGTTACAAGAGTGCCAAACTGTAGCATTTACCGAGGAGTGCAGTGCTATCATTACAAGGAAATGTCCTCATAAGCTTCGTGATCCTGGAAGTTTCAACATTCCTATTGAAATTGGTAGCACTAAAATTGGCAAAGCATTATGCGATCTTGGGGCTAGCATTAATTTGATGCCTCTTTCTGTTTGTAAATCCTTGGGGATCACTGAGTTGAAACCTACTTTGGTATCTCTTCAACTTGCTGATAGATCTTTAAGGAAGCCCAGTTGTATAATTGAAGATGTTCTTGTAAAAGTGGATAAGTTCATCTTTCCTGCTGATTTTGTGGTGCTGGATATGGAGGCAGAAAATGAAATGCCACTCCTTTTGGGTAGACCTTTCTTAGCTACATCTCGTGCCATGATCGATGTTGAGCAAGGAAAGCTTGAGTTGAGGACGAATGATGAGACCATTACCATCAACGTCTTTGACTCGATGAAACATTCTTCTGACCAAGGCAACTGTTTTAGCCTTGATGTTTTAAAGGAAGTGGGGAAAGCAGAAAAATCTTCTAGTCAAGAGCTTGGTGAAGAACTTGAAGCGCGTTGTCTTGTTCCTTTTAAGGAAGAAAAGAAAGTAGCATTTGAGGTTCTTGAAAATAATGAGGATGTCAAACATGAGAGGAAGCCTCAAAGGAAGCGTAAGGCTGCAAAGAAGAAGGCAATGGGAAAGGAAGTGGTGAAACTCTTTGATACTAGTTGGAAGATGTATATGGATTATCGGAGGATGAAGGGCGCTAAAAAGAGAATCTGTGGGAAAAGACACCGAGACTCTATCTCTCACAGGAAACAATACTTTAAGGAGTTCTTCTCATGGATTCACTGTTGGAATCAAATCTGGGAATGGTGGTCTCATACACCAAGGCATCCAGTACCACCGAATCCTCCATTTGCTGAGTCATCCCACGCTGCTGAAGGGGATGACATGGAGGGTTGATTATATCTCCTTGCTGACGGAGATTTTGTATATTAGTTTATTTTTTTGTTTCGTATTTTTAGTTACTTTGTGTTGGTATATCTCTCTCTGATGTTTTAATGTGCGCATTATAGTTTATCCTATATGCCACTGTTTGTTCCGTTGTGCAAGTTTTTCTTCCTTCTTGTGGTTTAATTATTGCTGAGGACAGCAATTCTCTAAATTTGAGAATGGTAGGCTTGCATCTTAAAACTGCAATTCTTCTATCAGGGGAGATATTCTAACTCTTTTAATTTTCTTAGTTATTTTTGTAGTTATTTTGTGTGCTATATAAAAAAATAGTGATCTGTTTTCAAGCAATTCTTAGGTTTAAATGTGCTTAGCTAGTTAATGTGCTTGACTGAATTCTTGGAAGTATGTTGTAGGACATTCTGGCATGACATTGCATAAATATAATGGGATTACATGATTGCTCGTTTGTCTGAACTGATATTGTGAAATTCTAATAATGGCTGAGGTCAATTTTCTTGAGTCTATATTGATACCATATCTGTGAGGTTGGAGTTTAAACACTGAATTTTCTTGTTGAGAGACCTCACTGTTGTAACACTCTAGAACTTGATCTGTTTCTCTGTTATGCATGCATTGATTGAAGTGATAAAGACATTTTGTTCTTGTTAGCTATTGGCCAAAATAATCCACCTGTATGAAATTTTTCCATTGCTAGCCCCTTGAGCTTGAACTTAATTTTGTTGATAAATGACCTGTGCCTGATTGATGGCTTAGCCTATATCCATGTGACTTACCTTGATTGAGATTGAATTACTGATGTGTTGAAAATAAAACAAAGAAATTAAGGTAAGCTCCACAAAGGTCGTGTAATTAGGGGATGTAAATTTCATTTGTGCCCTTAAAAAAAAGGAAAAAAAGCAAGAAAAAGAAAAAGAAAAGGTGAATGTGCATAAAAGGTGTTTGGAAGGAATTAATTCCCGAAATTGAGTTGAATGTGTTAAAGTGAAATAATATCAGTTTTTCAATCTTATTGTTGTTTGAGCTACCGTCCATATATTCCTACCCTTTAACCCGACCAAGTTACAACCTGTGAAGTCCTTTTGATCAATTGATGCATGTGTTTGATTCTTCATTTTTAAGAATTTTTGAGAATATGATCAAGCCTATGGTAGTGTTATAGCTGTGATTGATTGAGTGCTCATGATACCCTTAAACACTGACTGTTGAGTGGACATTATTTATTTGTGTGAGGGGTAATCAATGTATACTTGTATCTTTAAAGAAGCTGATGATATTGTTGGGAGTTTATGATATTGGGTCAGGCATGCATGGCATATTGTGTCTGATAGTGTCTATGGATTGTTATGTTGGATTAATTGAATATGTCCTGGATTGAGTCTTGTACATTGCTGGGCACAACAACGTTTAAATCTGGGAATGATTTGATATGCCTCTAGCATATATATGATTTTTAGCCAAAATGAGAAAGAAATCTTGATTACTCTTAGAGAAAAAGGACTAGAATTACTATTAATTTGATAAATCTCAATCAAAGATTGTGCAACTGATTTCCTTCTAATTTTGTAGGAAACAGGAAAAAAGAGGCACTTTTGGAAGTTCAGGCCAGAGTCCCACGCTAATAGCGTGAAACTCACGCTAGTAGCGTGAGAATCCAGAGACATCCACACTCATAGCGTGAAACTCACTCTAGTAGCGCCAGTCATTCTTGCCATCCACGCTCATAGCGTGAGATCCGCGCTAGTAGCGTGAACATCCAGAGACATCCACGCTCATAGCGTGAAACTCACGCTAAGAGCGCTAGATTGCGAAATCACAGCACCGTGTTTTTAAAAGGAAAATTTTGGAAGATGAAAAGGGGGACTATAAAAAGGATGCTCAGCACAGAATTAGGTATTCTGAACCTAAGGCGACCGTCGTGCTTCAGAAGGAGAGCTCCGGAGAGAAATTCTTGATCTTCTTTATTCTTCCATCTACATTCTCAAGTAACATTGAATATTGAATTTAT
Source organism: Gastrolobium bilobum (assembly GCF_033153095.1). NCBI lineage: Eukaryota > Viridiplantae > Streptophyta > Magnoliopsida > Fabales > Fabaceae > Gastrolobium > Gastrolobium bilobum. The sequence goes on along the minus strand of NW_026895267.1, from coordinate 24,924 downwards.
CAGCCATGATAATGGTTGGCTAAGTTTTCTTTATTGTAGTTAGGGTCACAAACCTTATGTGAACCCTTGTTACGACGGATTGGTTTATTTCTACTTGTTTATATAAATTTCTTTTTCTTTACCCTGTGCGAAATTTCTATTTTCTTTGTTAGACTTGATCAATCTAATAGTTGATAATAGTTTGAGGGTTAGAACCCTAGATAGGATTATTGGGATTTTTAATCTTGAAAGGGGGTAAGATAACAATTATTATGCATGCTAGGAAAAGATGTATAATTAATTGCATATGCTTTAATTATTGTGTTCATTGCTTAATTTTCATGAGGGGTTACTAAGGGATTAGGATTCCAATTGAGATTAAAAGGTTAAATTGCCAAGGGATTGATATTTAACTAATTAATTCTAGATGATAATTATCTGAGTATTTATATAAATAAGTATTTTTAAATCAATCCAAGGTAAGAAGTGGGGATCATATGGTGAGTGCACTCTAACTACAATTCTTTCTCTCAATTACAAAAAAAAAAACCATATCTGTTTCTTTTTTAAAAGCAAAAATCTAAAATTACGTTTTATTTTAATTCTCATTATTCTCAAATCCACGACAATTTTCACAAATTATTTGAAATCTTCTATTCTTGGAAGGAATATTAATTGATATACGATCACAATACCTGTGGAGACGAACTTTACTTAACATTATATTACTTGTGCGATCGGTATACTTGCCGGGAAACATCACTTGCCACCCTCTTTTCTTTCATTTTATGAGCCAAGTGGCCATTTTTCTTCAAGAAATCCTCACCAAAACACATTGGATTAGTGTGAACTAGCGTTGTGAGTGGGGTAGGTGCATAATTTCTGAGTGTTGGTTCTGTGTGGAGGGTAGTGAGGGGCTGTGTTCTTGATTGTTGTTGGAGGAGCCATTGTCATGGCATTTTGAGCTTCAAGAAGCTACCTTTGGTGTGAAAGGACCTATCTTGAAGTTGCATTTCGTGTACCCTTAGAGTCAGCACCTTGGAGCTGACTTAAGTGCTCCAAGAGCGCCCTTCTTTTATGTTTTGAAGTTTTGGGTAAGTTCATCACCCTTGATCATGAGTTTCCTTAGTTAAAAATAAAGCCTTGGCATGTTTTATAAGATGAACAAGTAACCAACGTGATCACTGACCTAAAGGGGCTTAAAAATGCATGCTTGGACGTTAAAATGGGTTAAAGGTTGAGTCTTGTATGGATATCTTCGCGAAATGAAGGAACTGCATTCTGTCGCAAAATATCCGGATATGGGCCTTGTGATATCCGAATATAGATATCCAGATATGATATCTGGATATGCATATCCGGATACGGTATCTGAATATGGATATCCGGATATGCATATCCGGATATGGTATCTGGATATGGATATCCGGATATGGCCCCGACATATATCTAGATATTCTGGGAATTTCGAGACAGTAACTGTACTGTTCTTACATAATGATATTTTGAGTTTGTGGACCCATGATTGGCTAATGTGGACTTCTGTAATAATTAATCTAAGTCAGAATCAAAGGGATTAAGGGCTTATGGCTTTATGAGAAGCCTAAAGACATGAAACGTAAAAGGAAGGCATTGTCTTTATGTCATATACTTGTAGAGTATGAATATTGATATGATTATTGGTCCAAACAGATTGCGATTGTGCTGTGTATGGACTTTGAGTGGGTGTGGACCTTGGATTGATTGCTTAGAGGTAAGCTTTCGTGTCCTCAGTTTAGCCATTGTTGGTTCCACCATACCCCATGGAAGGATGGTTTATATGCATGATGTGTTTTCATGTATTGATTTTAAAATGTTGTTGAGCTGTTATGTGAAAGTGCCTTATAATATGCATGTGTTGTTGCACCTAGACGGTAAGCTTGTGTATGTAGGAGACATGCCATAGGGTGATTCTGTGGGTGGGTGCAAGTGGTGTTTTGCACTAATGTAGGTAATAGACGTATGTAAATCCTGCATTTCTCTGGCCAGTAGAATAGTTGACACACATGGCATGATTAGTCTGCTGCATTGCACTAATTTTGGAACTTATATTATATTACTGCTTTTGAACTTATATTGCACATGTAAGTGAGCTTGGGGTGGAGAAATCCTTGAGAACCCCTTGCCTTACTGAGATTTCTGTTTAGAGATCTCACCCCACGTTTGAGGCACATATTTCAGGTTCAGGTATCTCAGGGGTTGAGACCTTGGGCGGCAGGAGGCCGGAGCTGATGTAATATGCTAGTTGTTATTACTGTTATGATTGGATGTTGATATGTTCTATCTTTATGATTCTATTTGTATTGTTGAGATTCTGTTGGGCTTTGTTGCCTTATTTGGTGAGCATGGGGGTTGTCCATGCCACATTGATTAACTTTGTCTTATTTGGATTCGAGTTGTAGTAATGTATCAGGATTATATCTGGACGTGTTGTAGATCCGTGACTTAGATACTCACCTATTTATTCTATGAGATTATTCAATGTAGATAGTTGTTTATTTGCAATTACATACAGGCAATGTTTTATGAAAATGGATTAAGTAATCAACTTGGTAAAATTAATGACGTCATAATTGAAAAGAAAAGGTTATTCCGCATTTTAATTAAGCGTGGCTTAATACGATGACATGATAACAAACTGGGTATACACGGGGTGTTACACCATTGGTTGTTATTCAACAAGAATTTGGTAAGTTATGGACTTATGCTCATAATTATTTTTCATTGATTGGATAGTCATTTAATTAATGGTTTTGATTGATTTCAATAATTGATTGAAATGGTTGACTTGTATAGATCAATTTTGTGGTATAAGTGTTTATTGATTGGATTACTTACCGGACAAGAAAGCTTGGCAAGAGGAGGTTTGCTTTCAGGTAAACTTATGATCTTGGGGTTAATCCCCTTGTATGTTCAACCATACTCCACTGGAAGGAATGGTTGGATGATGTGATTTATGATACCGATTGTCAAATAGTATGCTCATGCATTTGATTGGATGTGATAATTATATGTATGGTATACTATGTGTATTTGTGATCTATGACCAGCTGATAATTGTGATTGGAACCTCCCATGGGAATAGTAATGACCTCCACAGTGGGTATGGTAATGACCTTCGTGAGTTGGTATTTGGAATGGGTATGGTATTAAGAGCTCCATGTGGAAATGTGCTTGGTTGTATAATGTATGACTTACTACTCTTTTGTTATTATTTATGCACATTGAGTGAACCATTGGGTGGAGTGACCCCCATGACCTTTGTTTTACTGAGATTTGTAATATCACCCCATGTTTGGAGGACAACCATTTCAGGTACTGTTGATGGAGCTGGAGGTTATGGACATTTGATATTTTAGGATGCCATGTCATATTTCGATGTTAGCATATGTTGATTTAATTGGAGTTAGCACATGAAAATGATGATGTAGTATTATTTTGATGCATGCCTTGTTTAGGGTTTTGTTCATGTGGTGTTTTGCCTAAGTTCAAGTTATATTTAGGACATTGGTCATCTTTATGTTGATTTTGGTATAGTGATTTGTATAGGCTTTAATGATTATGTAATATTTATATTTTATCAAGTGATGTAATTTCAATTATATTCAGAAATCATGGAATTGGAATAGGCATGAAATGGATGTGGTAAAATGCTAAGTGTTAGAAGTGGTAACTTAAGTTGTAAATAACCAGATGGATGATAACTTATGGAATAAGAAATGATCATACTTGATAATTATTGTGGATGTAAGTGATCCCTTGTTTGTTGGGAAATGAATGGTCATTCTTGATGAATCAAAGTGATGATGTGGATGCAACGTACACTTGATGATCCCACGTCAACATAGTTTTGATGATAACAAAGAGGAATGTTCAAAGACGAAGCAACATCCAAAAAGAAACTCAAGCAAATGAGAAAGCATGCAAGCACCAAGTCTCAAGCATCAATCCAAGTCCAAAATCTCAAATGGTATATTTATTTAGGACTTAGGAAAAATGTGTAAAGGTGTATAGATACTAAGCATTGCATGAGCTCAAGGTCATTCATCACTCATATATTTCAAAAGCATGCATCCTTAAAGAAGTGTCAAAACAAAAGGTTTGATTTGTCCAAAATTGATTTGAAAAAGGTACCTACATGATTTAAACACTTCAAGACAGTTTCCATAACCAACTTCATGAATTACAAGTCATAGAAACCTTTTTAAAAGAAAAGAAACTCAGAATTCGAGCAAAAAGGATGCTGCCATGAAATATCCGGATATTGCACTGAAAATATCTGGATATCAATATTCGGATATGAGCCCGATAAATATCCGGATATGTACGGATTACAACGGCTAGAAACGGCTAGTTTTCAAAGGAGGTGTCAATATAAATACCCACATCAGTCATGATTAACAGTACACGAATATAGATCATTTATTGAACCTTTATTACTCATTCTAGCTCATTATTGCTCATTAATTGCTTACTTTACTCATTGCATACACTTGAGCTCATCTTTCCTTTGAAGCTATACATCTCTTAGTTCTTCAATTTGTGCAATCTGTACTTTGAGAGTACTTAACCACTTTTAATCACCTCAATCTTACTTCTTGATTTGAGAGGGGAGTGAACCCTATACTTGAGAGGTCACCAAATTCTTAAGTACATTTGGAGTGAAAAATTGTGAGGCATCAAGAGCCCGAAGTCTTGAAAGGTTGTAGAGGTTTGCCAAGCACCCTCAAGCTTGATAGTTAGTGAAAAGAATTGATCGAGCGACTTCAGTCTGGACGTAGGTCACTGTAAGAACCCGCAACGTTAATTAAGGCATTTAATTAATTAATTATGCAAAAATAGGAAATGATTCCATAATTGCCCCTAATAATTATTTATGAGGCTTAATAATCATATTAAGTGATTAAGAATGCTGAAAGTCGCTTTTCGGAAGAAAAGTACAGATAGCGGTTCTGCTAGTCGGTATAAATGCGTGCCGAAAAAGTATCCCGGAAAATTAAATTAAGTGCATGATAATTACTAGAATAATATGTAGGACTTGTAAAACGAGTTTCAAGTCCAAATAATGAGAACTGGTGCTAGAAACCGGTACTGGCTTTGAAAAGCGCGTACCAGAAAGTTGCTCAGAAAAATATAAGAAAAATATGTTAATTCTTAGAAAATTATTTAGTTTCATAATCCAAAGTTTGGGATTAAAATGCTAAGCGTAGCAATTAAAGTTAATACTGTGCGTTTATGTGTTAAATCTCTATAAATAGGCACACTGGCCCTAAACCCTAGGCACTCAGAATTGTCTACGTGACTTGGTGGCTGACTTGCAACTTATACATTGTTCCATTTCCTTCCCTTCCATTTCTTGAGCAAGCTTTCACCTTTGAGGCTTGTTCTTTCATTTAAACACTTGGTGAAGGTGAAGGTTGGTCTTGGGACTGCATTGGGGTGCTGTTTCTGAGTTAGAGAACCTGTGTGAGGGAGTTTGAAGAGTTGTGGTTGCTGTTCTTGAGGGGTGTGACCTTTTGTTGGAACTTTGATGCTCCAAGATGCCTTCTTGTTGAGTGAAAGACCTACCTTCTTGTTCATTTTCGTGCATCTTCCTTGAGTTAGACTTGAGGGGCTGTGTTGAGCTCCAAGAGCACCTCCATTCTGAGTTTTGAGCCTTGGTATGTTGTACCAACCTTTAACTTGAGTTTTAAGGCTTAAAAATGGAAGCTTGATGCATGTTAAGGTTAAAAGATGATAACTTGTTGTTGGGTAAGGCTTAACACACCTAGAAATGCATGATTAAGTGTATAAAATCGGTAAAAAGGGAACCTTTAAGGGATATCTTCACGAAAATGCAGAAACTGCATTCTGTCGTGAAATATTCGGATATTTGTCGAACAGATATCCAGATATTGGATATCCGGATATGTGAATTTGTATATATCCGGATATGGCCCCGAGGAATATCCGGATATTTTGGGATTTCGCAGAACAGTAGCTGTGCTGTGTGTACAGTAGGCTATTGGGGGTTTGTGGACCCTAGTTTGATGAAGTTGAACTTCTGTATGTATTGGTCTAAGCCAGAATCATTGGATTAAGGGCTTGTGGCTTTGTTAGAAGCTTTAAGACTTGAAAACGTAATGAAAAGGCGTTGTCTTTATTTTGTATGCATGTGGTACATGTTTATTGATTTATATTTGGTCCATATCAGATTGTGATCTGCTGTGATTGGACTTTGAGCTTGTGGCATTGGATAGCTAGCTTAGAGGTAAGCTTTGTTGTGGTTCCACCATGTCCCATGGGAATATGGTATATGCATGCTGTGTTACATGCTTTTGATGTTTTGGAAATGCTGTTGAGCTATTATATGTTAGTGCCTTGTTGATATGCATGGAGGTGTTCCACCTATACGGTAAGCCTGAGTATGTAGAACATACAAGAGGGTGAGGCTGTGGGTGAGGTGCAAGCGGTGTTCCTTGTACTACATGTAGGGAATAGACGTATTCCTACATTTCTCTACCCAGTAGATAGTGATTACACACATGCCATAGATATCTGTTGAACTACATAGTTTTGGAACTGATAATGATATAAATGCTTTTGAACTTATATTGCATATGTAAGTGAGCTTGGGGTGGAAGATCCTTGAGGACCCCTTGCCTTACTGAGATTTCTAGTTTAGAGATCTCACCCCACGTTTGGGGAATGCTTATTTCAGGGTCAGGTAATGTTGAGACCTCAGGCGGCAGGAGGCCGAAGCTGAGTTAGATTGCTGTTATATTATGCTGCCATGATTGGATGCTGGATTTGCATGCTGCTTTTATGTTTATAGCTTCAGTTTATGTTTTGGAGTTTTATGTTGAGACTTGTTGTTTACTATGTTTATTTGATGAGCATGGGGATTGTCCATGACACATAGTATTATTATGTCTTGTTTATGTCTTGAGTCTTTTGGAGTTGTAATAATGTATCAGGATATTGTCCGGATTACTTGATGTAATGCCGTGATTTAGATACACACTTTATCTATATATTGAGGTATTTCAGTAGATGTCTTATTGCAATTTCACATACAGGCGATATTTTATGAAATTGATTAAGTAATCAAGTTGGTAATTGATAATGACGTCATAATTGAAAAGAAAAAGAATATTCCGCATTTTTAATTAAGCACCGCTTAATACGATGTAATGTTAATATTCCGAGTCTACACGGGGTGTTACAGTCACGGTGGTGGTGACCGAACCAGGATACATCTAGTTTGCAATTTCTCTAACATTTACCTCCTTACTTTATTATTGAAATTGCATCTTTAGATTGTCTTTATCCATTCGCTTACTTACTTTGTTAATCTCTACACTTGCTCTCAAACTTAGATTTTTTCTTATTAAGTCACTTTATTAAAGAAATAGTCTTTAAAATATCTAAGGAGGCACTTTGCGAAAAGATTTTGTAAAACTCAATTCACTCCCCCTCTTGAGTGTTGAAACCACTTGTCCAACAATTCTATGTCAATTAGGTACAAGATTTGAATTAATGACATTATATGGAAAATACAAACCAAGGCCGTCAAATATTATATAGAACTTAGAAATCACTTCTAACTTTAGAAAATCATAACTCACTCAATTCTTTGTCGTTTGAGGTGTGTGAGATATGAAAATAAAGCTTAGGATGTCTACTACCATTTCATAAGATATGGGACATTTATGGATAGTAAATCATTCCCATATATTGAATGTGTGAGGACTGCTCAAAACCACAGGCAGATTTCCGACTTCCGGATAACGACTTTAAATTAGCATATCTCCTTCATTTTTAATCGAAACAAGGTAGATCATTTGTCAAATTAAAGCTATAGAAGTCTAGTTTCTCGTGTAAAATTTTGAGAATAAATTGGGTGATATAAGTACCCATTTTAGGTTTTCTGTTTCGCTGCCTTGTTCCTGTGCAGGCGATTTATTACAGGCAGTTTATATAGAGATGTCTTAAGTTATATAGATCCGTTTGAGGCGTGTAATATGAGATTGGAAAGATTGAGAGGTTCAGACTAATATACCAAAAGATGAGAATATATAGTCTTGTAGATCATTCCTAGTTTAGGAAAAACCAAAGACTGTCAGTGTTGGATTTAGTAAAAGTGTGAATTTAGCTTTGTTGGTTTATAGGAATCACATGGCAACAATAAATAAGTAATGTATGATATGTATAAGTTAGATTTAATTATTCCGCAATTATGTATGAGTTATAATTACAATTTTGAATTTTGTTAAATACAGAATTGATTTTAAAACGAAAAACGTTGTTCATTAAAAATAAAAAAGTTTTATCGTATTTTAATTCAGCTACTATGATTGTAACTGTATTTAATACTATATGTAATAATAATATACTAGTGTACAACGAGCTATTATATAAATCTAATGGCCATAATTAATTCAGCGTAAATATGCACTTGACTCTTACTCCCTCTCGCGATCTGTTTTTTCTTTACGAGGCAACCTCCATTCCAATTGCTCCCTAGCCATTTTTTACATATCCGCAACTACGACTCCGTTAAAATGCATTCTCTTAATCTCTCTGCTAGCTTATGCTTTGTCAGTGGCCTCTTTTAGATTCCCTTTATGTTCTTATTCACCCAACAAATTAGCCTTTAAATTATTTTTGTTTAAATTATTTTTATTTTGTTTTGGATTATTGGCATTTTCGATTCTGACTTTTCAAAATCTGTGCACCAGACATCACTTGAGAGCTGACAACTCTAAGAATAAAAATGCCAACTATATTGCAATTTCTAATATCACACGCAAAATGAGTTTCAGAATTTTTTAATTTTTTTCACGAGAATAAAAGGAATGAGCAATACATACTCCAAAGAACATCACGTTTGAATTTCTTATAGGGATTCTTCAAAAATGAGTTTGTTCCAAGTTGAACAAATAACATAGGTCTCATATTATGCAACAGCTTTTTTTTTAATACGGTTGGATATTTGCCTGTTCTGGCTCACCATTTTGTCATTACAGATATGATAGCTTTTTTTGCTTGTAGAATTGTAGTTTGTTTATACAAAATTAATTTGAATTATTAAGGAAGTGCTATATGGTTGGAACTTGATGTATAATTATATGATATGGATACTATACAAAGATTTATAAACAGAACTAAATTTAAGCATATTTGTACACAAAAGCTTATTTTTGCACGTTTTCTAACGAAGCCTTAATGGAATTGATGGCAAAGAAGGCAAGCATATTGTAGTGTATTCAAACAATAAAAAATGCAGCTTAATTCAATAATTAAGCTAAAGGTCAAGAAAAAATGTCAATGCTACCTTTGTTCAAAGACATATAGCAATAGCTTTATCTAACAAAGAGCATTATATGGACTAGTTTTAAGCAAGCTTAATAAGGCTATAATTATGTTATATTGGAATATTGTTAGTGCCTATATGAGAGTTTAGAAATTAAGAATTTGTATCTTCTTGCCCAGCAATATGTATAATTTTTCATGTTTCAAAAGTTATATATCCCCGTCGTATTGGAATATTCTTGATGAATAATAATGTGAAGGACAACTATTTTGGAAGATGAGAATTCAACAAATATTTGTTATAAAATTTTAGATGAACTTGTACAGTTTGAAAGATAAGCTATAAGCGATACAACAGCAATAAAAACCAACCAAAATACTCATTAACTTAAAATCAACCAGTTATTAGGATCCTAAGAACATATTCGGTTAAGAGATATACTAAATAGATACAATTATATTGAGTGTCATATGAATTGTAGCTCAAGTGGTCATCTCAACCTGCAAGCTTTATATTTGTTTTTTATGATGTTTAAATGTAGTCTCATAGCTTCTTTCTATCATTTGACTTGATTACTTCACCAACACCTTGTAGTTTCCATTTTATTTGATCACCTATGTATTTTCCATTTCACCAAAAACTAAAGACTAGAATAATCCAAGGCACATTAACTGTTACTTCTGTCCAAACAGGAAAATAAATGACAACCAATTAACAAACTTTAGCTTAAGCTAGTTGATCAATAGTAAAACTTCAACTCATATAAGAGTATACAAGTACTCAAGAGTCATTAAATTGGAAGAGCTAATAAATGAAAATAATTATAGCAAATTAATGACTTGCTGAAAATAATATTAATTCAGATTTGCACAACCTGATATTAATAATGGAATACTTCAATTCTTAATACCACAATCAAAAAATGTGATTAATTTGCAGTAATAAATGTCAATTGGTGACTATAATATGAAAGTGCCAGAGGTAAATAATTCATTAATATATTTACTTTTGATAGTCACTCACTTCCCAACTTTTCTAGGTTTAGCTATACAATAATTTCGCATACTTTGACAATAAGATCCAATGCTAAAGCATTCTTTTAGATAAGGCCACCAAATCTTGCACCATCCAAGGAAAACGTACAACAAATAGAACAAAAGGGAGGGAAGAAGCTAACTTCTGCATTTTAGTTTTGGTTGAAGAAGTAACAAGCTACCCATTGTTGTTAATACAATTTATCTTAACCAACATAATTAAAGATTATTAAAAGATAAGATAGATGACTTGTCAAACTAATTAATAGCAAAGTCAAAATTGGTGAGGTAAAAGAGTGATTAGTTAATCTTCTTCCTGACATATCACTTAGCCAATATACATTTTTGACATCGAAGCAAGTGTCCACTTTAGTGTTCATGGTTCATTTAACAGATATTATAATACAAGAAAAATGAAGCAAACCAATAGCAATAAAAGAGATGAACTATGTTGTCACGCAGATTATCCCAAGGATTAATAATAAACCCTTCACCCATGATGATTATGACGGGTGTTTGACGTGTATGGAGTTTTTTTTATTTAAATTTACGAATTTGGTATTTGATTTTGAAATATTACTCTTTGGGGTCTTTAAGTTTCGGAGGGGGATCCCCACGGCTCTAGATGACGCACGCCTACTCCTGCGGCACTCATTTAACGTTTTCTGTTTTGTTTTTTTCTGGAGAGAGAGCCGCCTAGACCCCCCAGCGGCAGTAATTGATTTTTTGAACGGTCCTCTTTCCTCATTATCCCAACGGTCACGAATTATTAATGTTGTTAACAATCATGGGTTCTATGCCAGAGTTAGTACTATTTGTTTTTTAAATTTTTGATAGAATATATTAATTATTTTTAACAGTTGAAAAGAAATTTGTTCATTTAGATACGATAGGTGCACAGCTGAAAAGGAACCCCTGTGTGTGCTGCAAAACATGCAAAGCCGAAATGGTATATTGTTAGTATTACATTTTAACTTTTTCGCTTAGTTTGCACATTACTATCATAGGCATGGTCCAGATTTATAAATATTAACTTTTAAGACAAGATTTTTGGGGTGAGAGCTTTCATAGTCCCTGTTAAAAAGACATTATAATATCACTTTTTTTTAATAGCTTTATAACTTCAATAAAAAACTTCCCTTTTAAAAACACAATGCTACAAGACCAAACTTAACTGGAAAGCCTTTTAAACTTCTCTGTAAGAGGGGAGCACTTAGCATCATTGCAACCTAACAAATAAAAAAACATTGTCTCCAAGTTATAAAACATTGTCTCCAAGCTGTAGGAGGGGAAGGAATATGAGGAACTCTCCAGTATGAATCCAGAACACGTCCCAAGTAGTGAATGTTCCATTTCCTCTTCACTTGATCGTAAAATAGGAGAATCAGAATCCCCAAGCTTATCACTGTCAGCCTGCACAACCATATATAATTCATGAATTTTTTTTTTACAAAACTTACTTGAATAAATAAGCATGGAGAGACAAAAATTTAGATGCAAATAACCATAAGATACATCACCAACGATAACGGTGCTGCAAGGAAACATCATCTTCTTCATCTTCTTCATTGTGATCTAAACAAAGAATTTATCAAATCTTCAGCATCCAATTAACTTCCATAAAGACATTATTTGTAGAACAAAAAGCTCTTCCTTTAAAAGTTCGAACATATAACTTTTATGCATTCAACCGACTGGTTACCATCCAAATCTTCAATTGCATGTCCACCCTCATCATTTAAGTTACTAATTTCAACCTACAATCAACATCAAACATCAGATGTTAAATTGCTTCTAACAAAAAAACTAGCTAAATCAAATGCTTAACCAATTGAAAGAGAAAAAATTCATTTTAATATAACCACAAAAAAATTATGTCAAATGACTTACATGTTTCTTCTTCTTCTTTTTTAAATCTGAAAATGAACTTTCAGCCACATCAGAGACTGGAATATAACAGCTAAATGAACATGACTTCATTTTTTAGTAGATATGTATGGAAACCACAAATATTCAGTCATACAAACAAAATCTATAGTTTGATTTAGCCTGGGGAAATGTTCTCATCCCTCTCTGATAGGATAAACAAACTTTAACTTCTAATATACAATTAAGCATGCATTGTTGGACAAAATTAAAGGCCTTACCTTCTAGTTTTCCATGCTTTATTTCACTTGACGAGCTATATTATCACCTCTTCATTTATATACAATTGAAACGAAAATACTTGGATCATCATTTTATCTAACTGAAAAGCAAAAATTGTAACGAAAATACTTGGAACAACTTTATATACAATTGAACACTAAAACTTTAATTGTATGTGCAGTTTTTTTTGTTTTCTCATTATTTTCTGTCCCTTCGTCCAATTTGCTCAGCATTTGGCAAACAGCTACTACAAGTTAAAGGCCAGCCCTTAAACCACCTAAAAAAAATTGTATGAACCAATTTTTTTTAAAGACTGGTAAGATCACTTCATGTAATGCCGCACTCTCAGAACTACGAACTTGGGTTAAGGTATATATTTTCATTAGGTAGTTCATCCAAAAATTTATCCCACTAAAACATGAAACACTATGGTGAGTAAATCAAAGTACTTACTCGAGCAAGAATCCTGCATTTACTCAAGTAAATGGCTGAGATGAAGCTAATTTATGGACCAAGACACCTTACATCATTCATGGCATTCAAATTCTCATTTCAACATTGCTAACTCCTACTCATATACTATATATATATGTCATATACTATATTTCTATGTATGCATCCATGACCTAAGACTTGAAGGAAAGAAATTATGATAATTGCTATTGTAAGTTATTCGAAATTCAATATATAAGTTATATTAGGCATTCTGCCCAAGGACTGAAAACAGCTTCACTGGTATTTCAGGCACACCAACATCATATTTAAGCACGGGATCATATCTAGAAAATACATTATTCCATTTCTTCCCTTTAACAAAATTTTCAAGGAAAAGCTTCTAAACATAGGGCTTCGAGCCATTTACCAAAACTTAAAGAGTTCACTCATGTTTTTAGGCTATGGTAAGAAAAGAAAAAGGATATTTGTCTTCGTTCGAAACATAAACTGTTAGAAACGCAAGGTTTTAGCTATAAAGTGCAATCTATCCAATGACCTAAAACATGGCTATGTAGTGCTGTAGTGCACTAAACCTAACAAATAACTGAGACAGATTTTGCTTATCACATCTGTGAAAGATAACACTAAACCCATTGATCCATAAATTGTAGTCAAAGAGAATGAGTTACCTGCTACGTTTGTCTAAGAAATTAGAGGTTCATTCCATAATCAGAGACACCATTGATAAGGTTCTTGTCCTCCGATTTGGTCGCGCCTCTGCCCCTAGCTGTCTCCAGCTCCACGAAATTGTAGATTGGAAAGAAGAAAACAGAGATTAGCTCCCTGTCTGCCTCCAATTTCATTCGAACAAATCAGTTTTCGTTTTTTTTATTTTTCATTCGGAGAAGTAAACAGGATTCATAGATTGGGGTTAAAAAAATTGATAAATTAGTGTCGATGGGGGGTGAGGGCGGCACTTGTTTAAAATGAAAATATATTAAGTGCCGATGCGGAGAATGCGCGGCACTGAGTTAGCAGAGAGAAACAAAAAAATACAATTACAAGAGTGCCGCATGGGTGAGGGGGCGTCATTTAGATACGCTGGCCCCATCCCCCGGCACTTGAAGACCCCAACTCGTAATTTCAACCATTCAGATACTGAATTGGTAAATTTAAACGAAAAAAGTCCCAATGTGGTCAAAGAGCCTGATTATGACTATTATGAATTTCTAATGAATTCTGATTAATGTGAGTTGCTGATAATGTTGGTTGATATGGGTTTCTGGAAAAATGGTGAGAAACAATTGATAGATAGTTAATTGCCAGAAAGGGAGTATGCGATCATGTGTGAGTATGATTATATCACAGTGTGAATTAATAAAACTATATTGTTAATTAACAAGTGACTGTATGGTGTTGGCTATGTTTCGTATATAAAATGTTACGCAGGAAGTGAACTCGTGGGTGGAGACTTCTCTATAAATTCCGAGCTTACTGAGATTGTTGAATCTTACCCATTTGGGAAACATATATCAAGTACATCTGCAGTTGATGCTTGTGTTAGAGGCAAGAAGCCGGTGAGAGATGATTAGTATGGTTTACTGGAGTAAAATGATAGATGCATATTTTGCTGACTGTCTGTATTCATGTTTTGATATGATCCGTGTATGATCAGACAGATGTATATAGTGTAAACATTCTTTTGGAAAGGCCTATGTAGCCTATGTATGTATTTGTATAGAACTAACAGATATATGTATCTGCATGTACATATTTATGTGTTACATTAAAGGAAATGGCACAGAGCCATCTTTTGATGTTTGTTCATATATTGAATGGAATGATTATTGTGTCTATCAGGTGTTATGAATATTGTGGGAGTATGTTCCCTAAATAAGTCTAATAAACAGTGGTTATGTTGTCAAATTTTATAGAAAACGTAGTGGAATTACCTATGACCTTGGAGAGTCATATCTCATTCAGTTCTTAGTCAAATGAGACGTGTGAGCTATCATTTTAAAGCTTAGGATGTCTTGTGTTGTCCTAATATATGGGACTATTATAAGTCATAAATGTTGTCCAATTTTCAGTTAGGCCATAACTGCCAGTTTTGCAAATTTAAAGGATAGCCTTTGTCTGCCATTTTTGAAATTCAATATCATTTTAATTTCTTATCAAAACAAGGCTTAAATATATCAAATTAAAGGTCTAAGAGTATACTATATCATATTAAAATTTGGGATTAAACAAATTTGTAGAACTCTCGTTGTTACAAAAGCAGTGAAGGTACTTAGAGATGCTATTCGGTATGTGCTGACAGTTTTGAAAATAATTAACTTACGGCGAGCATATTTGAAGCTATATAACTTCAAATTAGGCTTATAATACCTTGTTGGAAAGCTTAGATAGTCTAGTTTAACATACTGAAATATGGAAATTTATGGACATGTAGTTCATGTCCAATTTTGAAAATACCATGACTAACTCTAGTCCGAAAATCGTGTAAATGTGTATTTCAGCTATGTTGGTTTATGGAAACCTCTTAGCAATCTTAGATATGTATTGTATGATATTTAAGCAATAGAAATTATATTTTCGCAATTGAATTTGAGTTATGATCATACTATGGGAATTGACTTAAATACAGTTGTTTTAAATATATAATGTTCTTAAAATGGAAAAAGTTTTACCCTACATCAATTCAAATAGCGTGATTGTAACTGCGCTTAATATCATATGTAATGATAACATGCCGGTCTGAAACAGGGTGTTACACGATAGTCTGCAAAATTGAATGTGCCAATAAATGAAAACAAAAGAAAAATAATTTAATATCTAATTTTTTACACGAATCAAGAACACAAGGGATTACATACCAAGATAAAGAAAGATTTTGCATGAAAAAGCGGAAGACGACAGAAAGGTTACGAGGATGGAGTTCGATGGAGTGGTGTCGAAAGGTCGCCAAGGAGAAACAAGAATGGAGGTTGCATAGTAAAATAAGAGATTTAAGAAAAAGCAAATCAATCCTGTGAGGAGTTAGAGTCACGTGCTCACTTATGCTGAATCAACTTTCGCCATTAGATTTAAGTAGGATGAAGGGTTGAGATTGAGTGTAAGATTAAAAGTATTATATTAGTGTAATATATATATATATATATATATATATATATATATATATATATAGGTGTAATATATATATGAGAAAAATATTTCTTAAGCTGTTTGAGATATATTTATCTCCTGTTATCTCAAAACTACGTCGTTCTGTTTATTTATTTCCTTATATTAATTTATTCACCATTGAATAGTTATGATTCTCTTTTTCTCTCTCTTCCTTTATCACCGTTGATCCTCTTTTATATGGTTATGATTTAGTGGCCGGAGATAAAGTTATCTCAAGAAGCTTGAGAAATGATAAGTTATATATATATATATATATATATATATATATATATATATATATATATATATATGAAGAGATCTTTTGACTCCGGTGTAAGACTTAGAAGTTTTAGTCCTCATCTTAACGGTTGATTTTCGTCCATATAATGGTTACAGTTTATTGAGTTATATCAATTAATTAATTATTAATTTCAAATAAATGGCAACCATTAGATAGACGAAAATCAACGGCTGAGATATGGAGTCTTACTTCTAAACCTTGCACCGAAGTCAAAAGAACTCTTTTATGTATATATATATAGGGCTTATCATTTCTCAAGCTGCCGGAGATAACTTTATCTCCGGCTACTAAATCATAACCGTACAAAGATGGATAAATGGTGATAAAGGAAGAAAGAGAAAAAGGGAATCATAATCATTCAAAGGTGAATCAATAAATATAAGGAAATAAATAATCAAAATGACTTAGTTTTGGGGTGGCCGGAGATAAAGTTATCTCAAGCAGCTTGAGAAATATTTTTCCCATATATATATATATATATATATATATATATATATATATATATATATATAGGGGTAAATATTTCTACAGCCACTTTAGATAAGGTTATCTACAGCTACCATTTATAACTATGTTCTCCCGAGAGAACATGGTTATAACATTAAAGTTTCTTTTTTTTCTCTCTTCAGTTACTTTTCAGAACTTGTTTGCTGACGTTGAGAGAGAGAAAAAAAGTAACTTTAATGTTATAACTATAACATAGTCATAAATGGTAGTTGTAGATAACCTTATCTAAAGTGGCTGTAGAAATATTTTTTCCATATATATATATATATATATATAGGAGCTCAAATATTTTAGTAAGGTGAGTGTAAGATTGAGTGTAAGACTTCTAACTCTTACACCGGTGTAAGAGTTAGAAGTCTTACACTCAATCTTGACCATTGATCCACTTGTATCCAATGGCTCACATTACTAAAAAATTTGAGCCTTTAGATAAAAGTGGAGGAGAGAAAGGGGATTATTCAAGTTGTAAATTATGCAAATAGATAGAGAGAAAGGGGAGGAGAGAGAAAGAGTGTGGGAGGCCGTAAGGAGAAAGAAAGGGAAAAAGTGTTTATTTTATTTCGCAAATCTACATTGTTTGATGAGATTGTAATCTAACGGTATTGATAGAGTTAGGCAAATTAAGAGTAGGGGCACAATAACCTATCCCTATATATATAAGAAAAACAGTTTTCCTTATATAATGAAAACTTTTTTATATAAGGAGAACAATTTTCCTTACATAATGAAAACCTTTTTGCATATATATATAGGGTTTGTTTTTTCTGATGTTACTTCAGATAACGTTATCTAATGTTCATCAAAACGACGTCGTTTTGGGACGAAAATTGTAAGAACCTGCACCGTTAATTAAGGTAATTAATTAATTAAGTATGAGAATTAGTAAATAATTCCATAATTGACCCTAATAATTATTAAGAGGCTCTAATAATTATGATAAGTGATTAAGAATGCTGAAAGTCATTTTTCGGAAGAAAAGTGCAGATACCGGTTCTGCTAGTCAGTATAAATGCGTACCGAAAATGTATCCCGGAAAATTATGAAAAGTACATGATAATTACTATAATAATATATAGGACTTGTAAAACGAGTTTCAAGTCAAAATAATGAGAATTGGTGTCTGAACTAATACTGTCAGCGTGAAAAATGCGTACCGGAAAAGTGTTGCGAAAAAATAAAATAAATATATGAAAATTCCTAGAAAAAATATCTAGATTAAGAATCTAAAATTTTAGAGTTAAACGAAGAGCGAAATTAATTAAACTAATACTGCTAGTTTAACTTAAGAGACTATATAAATATAAAAGGAATCAAAACCCTAGCTTTTATTTTTATAACTCAGCGGCTAAGTGTGGCTTTTTAGAGTTTTTGGGATCTTAGCTTTCTATCTAAGAAAGCCTCTAAAGTTTTCATTTTTTTCTTCCTCTTTATCATTGAAACACCACCCATCCATTAAAGCTTTAGTTGTGTTGAAGGAGAACCCTTTGTTGAAGATTTGGGTGCTTTCTAAACCTCTCAAGCTTTTATTTTCTGTTGTAAAAGGAACCAAGGTAAACTTAATTATCCCTTTGTAAATTCATAATTTTGGGTATAATATTTGTTATATGTTACTGCGCTATTTTCTTCGGTTAGATGCCATTCCTTTTGTCATTTTTATATCTTTGGGCTTCTTCGATTTGGGTGAAATTACAATAAAGATTCTGCACCTTCTATAGCAATTCGATTCGGTCACTGTATACCCAATGTAGGGCATTCACGCTGGTCGAAGTGCTTTATATATATATATAAATATTTATTTTGTTCAGGAAGGCATCGAGTAAAACCATGTTTACTTTAAAGTTGTTCCAGGGAGTCGTTAGAGAAAAAGGCATGCTTTATTTTTATAGTCAGTGTTTGTATTCTTATATATATATGGGCTTTACTTCTCTCATGTTGTATGAGAGAAGCTATCTCATGTTGTGAGATAAATTAAGTGGGACCCATCAATTTTTAAAAAAAGAAAAAAGAAAGAAAAAAGAGGCACGTCTTTTTATGTGAGTGTAAAATGAGATAGGACTCTTATGTAGCATAAGAGTATAATTTCCCTATATATATATGTGTGTGTTAGTACGTTGGTTATATATATAACGTGGGTTATATATATATATTTATATATATAATAGATATATATATATATATATATAATATAGATATTATTGTGGCTATATTAATTTATAAGATAATAATTATCTACAATTAAATAAGTTAAATGATATTTTTAGAAAGGATTTCCATGTTCGAAATGAAAAAGAAAATAATATCCGATTTCCTTAGAATTTTAGAATATGTATGTTGATACTCAGTGGCGGATCCAGAAAATTAATGAAGGGTGGGCACTGTTCAAGTACATATAGATTTGGGTCTGATTTAAAACGCGACTTGCGAGCAGATGCCGGCGGGCTGGGTCTGGTTTAAATTTAGATTTGGACAGATTGCGACTCAACTTGACCGATGATGGAGAAAGAAACAAATGTTCCAACTTCTAATAACGAAGATTGTGGTTTGAAAGGAGATGAATCAGTATGTAGATGCAAACGAGCTCTCTGCTGTTAGGTTTGGATACTTAAGGTGGAAGAGAGAAAAAAAAGTTCACGAGAAAATAAAATAGAAGGAGGAAAATTAAAGGGGCAGGATATCGTAACAATCAACTAAAACTAGGGTTACCACCAATATTACTATCAATCAATTTCAGCGTTAGATCGATTATGTTTCTCCAACGATTATATTTATTTTCATCTTGTATGGTTATGATCACCATATTTAATGGAAATCATAATCATACAAAAGTGAAAATAAATATAAAGTATTAAATATCGAGAATCATAATCATACAAAGATGGAAATAAATATAATCGTTGGATCAACATAATCGATCTAACGGTGAAATTGATTGGTAGTAATATTGGTAGTAATCCTATTTGGTTATTACAATATCCTACCCAAAATTAAATTGGGAAAATTTGAACTTTAAGAGAAAAAAAATTTATATTTTTTGCATCATAATTTAAGGGTGGGCACTTGCCTCCCTTCTCTAACACTTCCATCCGCCTCTGTTGATACTATGATGGTCATTGAACCAGATCTATGAGTGCATTGGATTCTATTTGTGGTGTGGACCCTTGTGATACCGAGTTCGAGTCGGAGGGGCATACGGGTACAGGTAAGTTTTCGTGTCCTCGGTTTAGCCATGTTGTGGTTCCACCATGTCCCATGGGGGTATGGTTATATGCATGCTGTGTTACATGCTTTTGATGTTTTGGAAATGCTGTTGAGCTGTTATATGCTAGTGCCTTTATGATATGCATGTGGTGTTCCACCTATACGGTAAGCCTGAGTATGTGGTACATACAAGATGGTGAGGCTGTGGGTGAGGTGCAAGCGGTGTTCCTTGTACTCCGTGTAGTTAATAGACGTATTCCTGCATTTCTCTGGCCAGTAGAATAGTTATAACACACATGGCATGAATATCTGTTGCACTGCATAGTTTTGGAACTTATATTGAATTACTGCTTTTAGAACTTATATTGCACATGTAAGTGAGCTTGGGGTGGAAGATCCTTGAGGACCCCTTGTCTTACTGAGATTTCTGTTTAGAGATCTCACCCCACGTTTGGGGCACCATTTCAGGTTCAGGTAATGTTGGGGTTGAGACCTCAGGCGGCAGGAGGCCGGAGCTAAGTTAAATATTGCTAATTTATATGCTGACATGTTGGATGCTGGATATGCTTGCTGCTATTATGCTTTTAGCTTCATTTATGTTATGGATTATCTTGTTGAGACGCTGTTGGTTATGCTGTTGATTTGGTGAGCATGGGGATTGTCCATGCCACATAGACTTGTTTATTGTCTTGTTTTATTTGGAGTTGTATTAATGTATCAGGATATTGTTCGGACTATGTGTAGTAGATCTGTGACATAGATACTCACTTTATCTATATTATGAGGTATTTCAGTTAGATGTCTTTTTGCAATTTACATACAGGCGATGTTTTTATGAAAATGATTAAGTAATCAACTTGGCTAAGTATAATGACGTCATAATTGAAAAGAAAAAGATATTCCGCATTTTTAAATTAAGCGTGGCTTAATACGATGACATGTTAACAAACCGGGTATACACGGGGTGTTACAAAAATCATGGTATTTTTGTAATTTTAATTTATTTCAAGGATATAATAGTCTTTATCACTCTATGTAACATCCCCGTCTCGAGCCGGTTCAATTAACATACATATGATACAAACAGAAACAGCGGAAGACTTAACTTACGAAAATACGAACTAACTTTTTCTTTTTCTTTAATCCTTTTTCACATGACATATCACATTGCATACTTCTTCTAATTTAATTCTTATTTTACGGAGACGAAAATCGGACAGAGTAACCTCTGTAAATCGGACAACTGGGGATTTTTCAATCCCACACTCAAGAGTTCCTGATAGACAGTTTAAACAATATATATTTCTAGAAGTACCAGTCATGCAAATATACTCAGATACCCATCTATGGGCGCATGCTGAACTTGGCTCCGTGCCACAAATCTAATAGCATGCAATCCAATACATAACATAACTGAATACTACATAGTCATATCATCATGCCTGAATACATAAATGTACATGTATCGAATATGAACACTATGCAACAATACATCTTTTCCAAAAATACGTCTAAAACAAATAGTAGCATCCGACCACTCAGAACTCCACATCCTCATACTAGTACCTCTAGCCACGGTTAGTGTTCTTGTCCTATGAGGCTCTTCAATTAACTGTGTTCCTGAAATCATATCCCCAAACGGGGTTAGAGACGAATCTCTAGTAAACTCCAGGTTTATGGAAAACCCTCCATACCCTGGGCTCACTTCCTGCATGACAGTCAGATACATAATATACAAAACATCATATAAGCAATTATCATAACTGAACAAAGCATATATACATATCTTATCAAAGACAAACGCAGTCATTCCCAAGGGATGACCCCAAGCGAAAATCAACACACGTAACAAATATCTTTTACAAAAATCATCACAATACTCACATCAGAACAAAACGTGTTATATCAAAGATGTACGCAATCGTTCCCAAGGGATGACCCCAAGCGGAAATCAACGTACGTAACAAATATCATTTACAAAATCATCATACATATCCCATAAAACATGTCATATAATCAAATATCATAACTAAACAAAACATATACACATATCTTATCAGAAACGTACGCAGATATTCCCAAGGAAGGACCCCAAGCGGAAATCAACGCACGTGTTCCCAAAGGAGGACCCCAAGCGGAACCAGAACATATCAGAGGCGTACGCAGTCATTCCCAAGGGAGGACCCCAAGCGGAAATCAACGCACGTGTTCCCGAGGGAGGACCCCAAAGCGGAACCATAACATATCAGAGGCGTACGCAGTCATTCCCAAGGGAGGACCCCAAGCGGAAATCAACGCACGTGTTCCCGAGGGAGGACCCCAAAGCGGAACCAGAACATATCAGAGGCGTACGCAGTCATTCCCAAGGGAGGACCCCAAGCGGAAATCAACGCACGTGTTCCCGAGGGAGGACCCCAAAGCGGAACCAGAACATATCAGAGGCGTACACCATCAGTCCCGAGGGAGGACCCCAAAGCGAACATCCGGGTACTATACAATCAATGGCCAGATATTGTTACAGAAATCATACTACAGAAGTCATATCATAACAAAACATATCATATTAACACATATCAAATTAAATACATCAAAACAAAACATATCATATTATCATATAGCTCTATATGAATGCATCTATATCATATATCTCATACATATCATACAACCTGACCACAGTCCGTACACTATGGCGGAACACAAAGTAGGAGCGAACCCCATAAACATAGAGCTTACCTCTTTGAGCTTTACAATCTGCTTACTTGAAGAACAAGCTACTTATCATACTCCACGAGAATCCAAACGTTCACAGTCCCTAGGTACACCTAGAGAAGGAATTCAACATAAAACTCAATAAAATGATATAATGCCATGTAAATATACAAGACACACACTTTATTGTTTATTTTCTTTTTACTTAATCATATTAAGTCATGAGTGGGTGGTTCTTTGTTCAACAAATCCCCACAAAATTCCATATATTCACTTAGTCTTAGGATAGTCCCAAAAGGCCTTTAGAACACTCATTACTCCTCTTAGCACCTAAAAGCCTATTTTTCCCAATTTAAGGCCGAATGCCCATTACAAAGGAGCTATAAGATTTCTCTTTGTCTAGTGCCTAAACCCAAGCTTAGCCACCTATATAAATTATTTTACGCATATAAGTGTCCTCACTTTGCGAAACAATATCTCCGAACATATACCTCATTTGAAAATGGCCAAAACTCATTTTAAGGCCATACAAAGGAGCTACCTTATTTTCTTTTTTATTTCACCAAAGCGAAGGTCCATACACCTTAGAATATCATTCCACGCATAAAAGTATGCTCGCTTTGTAAAACAGTAACTCATAGCACATACTTCCTTTGAAAATGGCTAAGAGGCACATAAAGGAAATCATGTCAACTTCATGATTTCAATGCTTTACTCCATCAAATTCAAGCTTATCACACACCTCTAATCCAAGATTCGTTAATTGATATATACGACACTGTTCATCTCTACAATACTATTCATGTATGCGTCACTATTCACGTATACGACACTATTCAAAAATACGGTATTTTTAATTTTCCAAAATACATTTTCACCGTTAAAATTCTCATCTAAACACTTTTCTCAACATGAGCTAAACCTGAATTAAGCTCTAACATGCTCAATCAATCCAAATTTTTTAAAATGAAAACCTATATTCAATATTTCTCAAAACTCAAAGAAAACAAAGATTTCTTAACATGAACTTACCTAGAATGAAGGGAGAAGCTTGCTTCAAGCTCCCATGGCTTCAAGCTCCATCAAAACCCATATTTTCCATGAAATTCGAATTCTTTGGGGGAGAAGATCTCTCGAAATTTCTCACAGGTTTGGCTTTGGAACGGAGTGATTTGGAGGTCTCTAGCTCAAGTTATGAATTTTGGAAGAATTTTAATCAAAATCTCCATTTTCATTTTCTTTCCTTCGTTCTCTCTGTCTCGCGTCCGTAAAGAGAAGGGAACAGTGACTCCCTTGAGTCACTTATATAAATTCATTATACTAGCGGGTATAAGCTCATCTATCTACACACCTCCATTCATTACCAAACTTTAACCAATAGACTAGAATATTTTTCTAGTCACGTTTCTATTTTTACTTTCACTTTTAGATAACTTTATTTATCCGCATTTTTTACCTCTTAACTGTCATTTAAACTCATTTTTCACCAAAAGTGACTTTATTTCTTTTTCTTTGTAATTATCCTTCAATATTAAATCCATAATAAATGTGAGGGTCATTATATTCACCCCACCTTTTAAGGATTTTGCCCCCAAAATCACACATATAACATAACACATACCTGACGTCAAACTCAGGATAACGCTGGAGAATATCATTCTCTCGCTCTCAAGTAGCATCCTCAGAAGTCAAACTTTCCCATTGTATCTTAACCCATTGTATCTTAACCATAAGAATAACCATGTTCCTCAATACTTTCTCATCGCGAACCAGAACTTTCAGTGGTCCCACAACAAACTTCAAATCTTACTTTACCTCATTATCGTCGTGTTGAACAATGTGGGACACATCAGATACATCTCTACAAAGTTGACTGATGCGAAAAACATCATGCAAATTAGACAAATGTGGAGGTAAGGCAAGCTGATACGTCACAGGTCCGACCCTCTTTATTATCTGGTGGGGCCTTATGAACCTAGGACTTAACTTCCTCACACCTAGAGCACGCCTAAACCTGTAGTCGGAGACAAACTAATAAACACATGATTCCCTTCATAAAATTCAAAGGGTTTATGTTTCTCAATCTCTTTTACATATAATCGAGCCAACTGCTC